>NC_134408.1:25183353-25353353 GCF_038048845.1 Mixophyes fleayi
GGTGAGTGTTCATTGGCCAAGGGGCTTTTATAAATAGCCCAAATACTAAAATGATCCTGTCTCATGGGAAAAGTCACTATCAGCATGCTGATTTATAAGTACACACTATACATGTTTTTAAAAAATTACCCTCAGATCTTTGCTCTTCACCTGTCATAATGACACACTGCAGGATTGGACCGACATAGGAGCGAGATGTATAGTTATGCTGAACAATCAAATTAAACGACGATTGGTACTTTGGAACGACAGTCGTTCATCGTTTAAGTAACTTAGTTCTTGGCCCGAATGGTCATTTATTGCTTGATTGACCCAATAGTCAGCTAAAATACCTGTAGTGTGTACCCAGCCTTGAGGCTTGAAAAAATGATCTGCATGTTTGTTAATATTTGTCAATGTTATTTTTTTTTTGCTTTTTAGAACCTCATCTTTAATAACTATTAAATTATAAAACGCCCAAAACTTACACTAATAGTGAGATTTGTATTAAATACACAGAATAAGAGGACCTGTACCGGACAATTGATCAGACTTCACAAATGGAGACATTTCCAGGATAAAAAAAAATTCCATGGACTATGTTACAGAAGCCTATGAATGAAAAGACAAATACTATACATAAAGTTCTGCATAAAGAAAACAATGTATGCCAAAACGTGAATAAATTATTTTTATATAGGGCATGAACAAGTTATAGGTATGTCTAGGTACTGTCAGGCCATGGACATCAGTGTTTTGCTTTGGAAATCAGAGACATTTTACGCAACTTTCTAGAAAAGTGCAGAAAGCGCCCACACTCATACATTAAGCACAGATAGGAGTACAAAGATGGCGGCCAATAGCCTTCCGCCTCTCAGACAGCGCGTCTGAGAGGCGCAAGATGGCGGATTTCCGGTGTCCTAATGACATTCCTCACCCGGTGTATGAGTGACGCATGCGCGGTGGAGACTGCTTGTCAAGATGGCGGCCCGCTGTTCCTCGCGTTGCCTCTCAGCTGCTCTAACTGGAGCTCGCAGCCAGCTGCCTCCTGGGGTACATCGGTGGCACCGAGGTGAGGGGTCCCTGCTGCTGGCTCTGCGGACAGCGGCCGCCCGGGTGTCTGCCGGAGGTGAGTGTCTGCAGTGAGTCCATGGAGGACAGCTAGTGGCCGGGGTCTCTCTGATGTGTGCTGGACTCCCAAGGTTATTCTGCTTTGTGGCTTTAGGACAGGCTTTAAGCCATATGTGAAATCTCAGGCTGCAGTGGGGTCACTGATCCTAACACCTGCTGGGACTTGTAGTTCCTGCTGGGACTTGTAGTTCCTGCTGGGACTTGTAGTTCCTGCTGGGGCTTCTTGCAAATGTTTGGTGCCTTTTGTAAAGCCAATTTTTCAGTATTAGCAACACTGTAAAAATTGTGTTCTTTTTATAACTACAATTTAAACCTAGTGTTATAGTGAGAGTGATGTTATAAAGGAGATGACGTGTTGGCATTCTTTGTGTAGAGACTAACCTTGGCAGTGAGGGAGGGGGTTTGTAATAAAGAGGGAACACTATATTTATTAAAGAATATTTAAAACTACACTACCACCTATTGTAGCATTTTACTAAGGTGCGCCTGTCACATGCAGTCATTTTTCTCAGGTTCGCCTGTCACATGCAGTAATTTTTCTCAGGTTCCTTCAATCCTCCCACAGTCTTCATCATCAGACAAAAACTGGGGTAATGGGGTTGGGGGGGAGCGAGATGAGAAATCTCAAATTGCAATCTCCTGAGTGCAGCTTGTGATTGGTTCTTTTGCCCACACCACGAGGAACAGGTCTTCTGTCTTTTTAAAGTGACAAGCAGAAATTATTTGCTAGGTCTGTATTTCTTTACTAAAAATACTAAATAGGAGGATTGCAGTGATGAAATCTCATAGGGTTTTATTGACCTCTCATTGAGCTATACATCATGTAACAGTTGTGTATCATCTTTTTGTAGCCTATACTGGAAATGTCTCACACTTTCACACAAGTTCATCAGTTTGCAACAAGACAGACTTTTACCAGGTTCTGGGGGTCTCGAGGAATGCGACCCAGAAAGAAATCAAGAAGGCCTATTATCAGGTAATTATTAATAAGATTGAGATTGAAAATATATTGTTTAAAAATCTGTGCCTTAGAAAGATCAGGATCTGCAACAAACATACATCTTAAATATTTGTAGCCCAAAACTGTAATTTCCACTTTCAAATTCCAAATTTCCTGAGGGAAGAAAATGGGAGCCAGAACCTCACTTTTTCAAAATGTAATGTTAGGATTTCTGCAGAATCACAACATGCTTTACAATGACTAGTCCAATCCATAATATTGCTTATAGCTAAGTGATGAGTGACCTGCTTTCTTTTTTTTTTTTATTTATTTATTTATTTATTTTTAATAAAAACTTACTGATGTTGTGTAAATGCTGGGGAAAGACTTTCCAGACATTTCCTTAAAAGACAGACAAAATGCAGGCTTGTGCCAAGGTAGATGTTTTCCTACGCAAGTATGCAAAAATGTTTATGCTGCTTGATTAGGGTCACAATTATATTTGAGCGAGGTTGTTCTAGAAAGTGTTCTATAGGGCACATTGGAAGCTATTTGAGAGGATGGGGGCGGCTCTCTCTACGTGTCCTGGTTGCACAATGGTCCTAGTACTACATGTACTGGTCTCTTTTGATGTCTGGAGGTTTATATATTGATAAGTATAGTTAAGCTTTATTTTCCCCATAGTTAAAGTCATTATATTTATAGTCTTATACGCATGCAGTGGCCTACTAATCAAAGCATCCATCTGTTCTTCATATGAACCCTATACTCCTGTCTGTTTTATTCTACTGTGTCTTTCTGCACCCTCCAGTACTAATGACTGACTGCTATACAGTAAAAGGTTATGGGAAACAGGTTTACAGTTGTAGGTGACCAGCTCTGCACATTGGCTTATCCTTTATGGAGGTTCAATGTCAACAGGGGTCCTGCACACTCAGAAGAAGTAGTTTAGGGGAATACCAACCTATAGAGAATACTAGATAGAATCTGGTTGCTTTGGGCAACATCTCCATTTTTACTTTTTATAAGGTTTGATACATTTACCCCTGAATGTTGAATGCAATGGTTGGATACTCAGGAACCTGATGATACAAATGGAATTATAAACTGTTTCATGGGTTACAGGGTTATAGTTAAAGCTGTTGTGATCTGGTGTTGGCAGATATAAAACAAATAATATTTTGTATCTAAAATTATCTGCATTTTGTCTTTTCTCTAGCTGGCCAAAAAATACCATCCAGACACAAACAAGGAGGATCCGCAGGCCAAGGAGAAGTTCTCTCAGTTGGCAGAAGCATACGAGGTATCTGACATTACACACCTGACCTGGGATGTAAATATATTGTTAAACTCCTGTAAATAATAACTGTATAATTGGTGAGTTCTCATGAAATTGTTTATTAGGAAAATGTGTAATATAAGGAATAATGCACTTCCTACTTTAAAGTACTTAAATTTATGGCATCATTTTTCTTTTATTGTCTCTTTAAAATGTATTAAAATTGGTTAATCTTATTAGGCTTTTAATTTGGCAGCTTTGTGCCATGGTCTGGTGAGGTAGAAAGTTACCAACCACAGCCTAGAATGGGATTCTTGCAACAACATAATCTCAGTTTGAAAAGTGAACCACATATTGTATATATGTACAGGGCCTGTATGTGGAGTGGGCATGGATGGTTGAGGTAGTATGCTTTATAGTTGTTGAAATATAATTTAACTTTTAATATTTTTCTGCAAAAGCTGTATAACCACCACCACCCAGTCAGTCAGTCCAATATTTATTTTGTGGCCTTTACAATTGTTAAAAAAAAATATAAATATATATATATATATATATATATATATATATATATATATATATATATATATATATTCTTATATTCTTATATTTCTATATTGTTTTTAGTACAAATGGGTATGAATTTACTCTGTGACATTAGTGTATTGGTCGCTTACAAACAGTGGAGGCAGCCACTTTGTAAATTCGTGATATCGCTAGTGATAGGTTATATTCTCATGACACACAAGGGCTGTTCCTATTGTAGATAATTGGTTCTTTAAAACCGGAACCTTGTCTGATTCAAGAGCTGTAAGCTGTTGGTTATTTTCTGTTTGTAGCAATATATTTGTGCCATCTTCTATCAGGTATGTCACAATCTCTCTTCCCATCTGCAGAATGTACAAATAACTGATCCCGTTTGTTTTTGTACTAAAAGGAAGGCCTGTGATGCCTATGTTGGAGGCTACCAGCCGCTTGTCCACCAGTGTAGTTTTGTGGTTTATATTCACAAACCGATTCCCGCTTTCAGGTCCTGAGCGATGAAGTGAAACGCAAGCAGTACGATGCGTACGGCACTGCCGATTTTGCAGCGGGTGCTAGCGGAGGTGGACAGCAGTACTGGAGAGGTGGTCCCACTGTGGATCCTGAGGAACTCTTCCGCAAGATCTTTGGGGAGTTTTCTGGATCGCCCTTCGGCGACTTCAATAATGTTTTCGACCAGCCTCAAGAGGTGAGTTTTGCTGATCCCACTTTAAGTGAACAAAAGTGTGTAAATATCCTCCGATCACAACAAGTGAAGTGTTCCTGTCAATCGCTGACTGTGGCGGCATTTTTCAATTGTAAGCCGTATTCTACTTTGACTCCTCTCTTGTGCAGTACATCATGGACCTCACGTTTACTCAGGCAGCCAAGGGCGTAAACAAAGAGCTGTCTGTTAACATCACAGAGACATGTCAGAGGTGCAATGGGAAAGGAAACGAGCCTGGCACTAAACTTCAGCACTGTCACTACTGCAATGGCACTGGCATGGTAAGTGGAGCAAATATCGTCCATCCTTTGCAACCATCATCACACCTGTTGTTCTTTGGTGCCCGTCATCTTTATTGGACCAACCATGTGATCAGACTGTATCTTTGTAGGAGACCATAAACACCGGCCCCTTTGTTATGCGATCAACGTGTCGGCGCTGTGGTGGGCGGGGTTCAACAATGACCAATCCCTGTCTGTCCTGCCGAGGGAGTGGAGAGGTCAAGCAGAGGAAGTCTGTGACTGTGCCAGTCCCCGCTGGTAAGTGTTTACTACAGTTGTATACGCCGCCCAGTGGTCATTTACTAACAAGGTGGAACAACGCATAGGCGGTAATTCAATGCAGCCAATCAGCAATTGGCTTTTTTTCATGATATGCAATAAAAGCTGCTTGCTTGCTATAGATCACTGGACATTACCACTTTGCTCCTTGTTGGTATAGAGCTCCCAGCCTTTCTCAGTTTGTGTGCATTTTGCTTAGTAATTGCATTTTGTGCACCAGATGTAATTTGTTGTCATCTTTGTTTCACACTGATGTGAAATGGCAGAATTTTTATACTTTGTCTCCAACAGGCGTGGAAGATGGGCAGACTGTTCGGATGCCAGTGGGGAAGAAGGAAATCTTTATCACATTTCGGGTTGGTATAGTTAGCTGGCTCATTATCTTTAGGTTTATCAGAGTTAAAATCTAATTTTTAACTGTTGTCTGTGAATGTTTCTCTCACAAAAGTTAATAAGTTCTGGATGTTTGGAAATTCTGAAGTCTGCCCAGCAGAGGGCAATGCCCTGCACTGATTTAACCCTCGATTTTGCTTGCAGAGTAAAGCAGAAAAGCATATGATAAATGTGTGTTGCGGGGCACTAATGTCATAGTTGAAAGATCAATCATGTCTCTTGTTTCAAGTTAGAATTCTAATCCTTCACTATTCTCTACTCCAGTTTTACAACATCAGCCTAGTGAATTGGTAGATATTTGGACTCCAGGTTCACTTTATTCCATGTGGGGTCCTGCTGATGGTATTTTTTGCTCTGCTCACTCAAGGATTTTGTTTGTCTATGGGCTGAATGCAACAAATAGCGAAACTACAGTTTACAGCACAGTGACAATCCAGTGATACTGAAGGAGAAGAGGCGCTAAAGATGACCACGACTCTGACATTGACGTTTGTTCCTATGGATACATTGAATCCATACAGAAATACAATCTGTTTAAGCAAAACTATAATATATACATCATGTTTTTAAATATTTGTATTAGGGATTAAAAATGTATTATATAATAGTGTCTTGTCGTGATATTATGCATTGATTACAGAAGGTTCACTGGTGGCAGCCCACCCGCACAGGACGTCCATCACTCCCTCACAAGGGGAATTAGAGACAATACCATATACATGTCTGAACCCTAACCCCCTCTATTCATGCATATAGTACTATATAAATGGGTGGGTTATACACCATTTCCATTTGACTACTCCTGCACTACCGATAAAGGCCTGCCAGAGTTCTGGACTTCCCTAACAGGCCTTCCAATACCTTTGTTATACAGTGAACAACTGTGTCTTATTCCTTTGTCATGATGACCAATCTTTCTCATTGTATCAGTGATGGATTATAAATTGCTTTCTGTGCAGAGTATTTCAGGATTTAAACTGAGGCTCTTGTTTTACTCAATGTTAACTTAAACATGTCTACATCTTGGTGTTACTTGTGCTTCGTCCAAGTGTTTATTAATGGGGTGCGGTATCCTTGATAAGGTTGCTGAAAATGACTTGCCATGTAACCTGTTGCACTGCTGAGTTACCTTGACATTGTTGTGATGTAACAATACATTACAGGTACAGAAGAGTCCCCTCTTCAGACGGGCTGGGGCAGATATCCACTCGGACCTCCATATTTCCATCGCTCAAGCAGTCTTGGGTGGGACAGCCCGGGCGCAAGGACTGTATGACCCTATCAATGTTGCTGTAAGTTTTCTTCCTGAAATCTAGATCCTGTATGAATCGTTTTCCTTTCTCCTACTGTTGCCTATCTGTTGGTGTGTGTCGTTTCTGTATCCCCCTCATCTATCTGTGCTTGTTCCCAGATACCAGCAGGCACACAGGCAGATCAGAGTATTAGAATCGGCGGCAAAGGCATAACGAGAATGAACAGTTACGGCTATGGAGACCACTACATCCATATAAAGCTTAAGGTTCCGAGGTGAGTGGGTTAGGGAGATGTAAGTGCAGTCCCAGGTGTGACATAAAGACCCTGGTTCACCCACTTCTCTGCTTCCACTTAGGAACCTGACTGACAGACAACGGACACTGATGCTGAGCTTCGCTGAAGATGAGACAGACATGGAAGGCACAGTGAATGGAATCACAAACACGACGACAGGTAGATAAAGCTCTAATCCAAAGGATTCTATCTGTAAAGGAGACTATTCCAAATAGGGGAGTACAGAAGAAAATGTGTTTAACATGCTAATTACACTACATGAAGGATTTACCTCCATTTCTGTGTCCTCTTCCTGCATGTTTGTCAGAAATTATAAAGTGGTTAAATTGTATGTATACCACTTACCTAAATTGTCTCAAATTCAGCACTTTTACATGGAGTAAAAAATATTAATTTTATCTAAAGGTAGTACATATTCACAATCTTTACCTACAAATAACAGATTCTTAAGTAATGAACCCTACAGTCATTTTTAACCGTGGAAATTAATTGTTCTATGACGTATTTTCAGAATCTTTAATTGTTTAAAAGAAGAAAAATAAACTCCTTTTTGTTCTGTACACAAGTAAAACCATTTTTTCCTGTACTCCCGTTTACAGTATTATGAGTGAAACGTTTTTGCTGCGTTTGAAATGATTGTTCCCGTTAGTGAAACTTCCTGCTCTCGCTTCATCTCACTCTGTTATGGGCAACCGTCAGTTGATAGTCTACGCACACTATAACCCAGCCACCCATGGATATCACAAAAACAAATTCTAGGTGTGGTTGAAAATAAATGAAGATTGGTACAATTACTGGACCTATTTTAGAAGGAATGCTCCCAAACAGTCTGTTCAAAAATGAGAGTAGAACACATTGGTTTGGGGTGGCAAAAGCCTCTGATGCCTGTTGTTTGTGCCCACTAGGCAGTGCCCAGCAGAGATCTGCAGCTGTTGAGGACAGTCCTGACACTGAGCAGGCAGGGGAGAACAAGGAGGGATTCCTAAGCAAATTAAAGAAAATGTTTAGTTCTTGACGGTAGGAATAGCCCATTTTTATTTGTCTCGTATAGAACATGCGCTCTCTGTATTACACCAAACTAAATCTGCCGAGAGTTCGGTGTAGACACTTACTGGGCCTGATTCATTAAGGAAAGTAAAGCAAGAAAATTAGTAACTTTGAACCTTGGCAAAACCAATGCAAGGGGTGCAAATGGGTTTATTGTTTTGCACATAAGGAAAATAATGGCTGTTTTTTCACGTAGGATGCAAATACTTGATAGCTTTATTTTTACACTGAAATTGAAAGTTGATCTAGGACATGCTCTACCCCAATTATAAATCTGTCCTCACATTTTAAATTTACCTCCCCCTCCAATACAACATGATTTTGCCAAGGTCCAAAGTTACTTTTTACTTTCCTTAATGAATCGGGTCCATTGTTTAGGAAATGTTTATTGGTTCCACACCAGTGTGCCCGCGTATCAGAAATGTGTGTGTCAGATGTACAGGAAAATTTGTGTATTTATGTTTAACCTCCATCATTGAGTGCTGACCACAATCAGAACTGATGGGTTGGTTATGCCAAGATTATTTTAGCCATAAATTCACATTTCCCGGTGGCAGCAGTTCTAAAATGATCACACATATAGTGGAGCCACTGACTCCATGTTACTTTACCTTGACATTCTGGAGAGGTTAATTCTTTCATTGCTCTGATAGAGAATATCTTCAGGGATATGAGAATCATGCCTGAGCTCAGGTCCCAGACCCTCACAATTACCAGCTGCAGCTTTCTGCTAGGAACGACATCTGTGCTAACTTCTGCACACCAGTCCTGAATATCTATTACCTTATGGTTTTATACACTGTGGAAGTACTGTATTTTTACACCTTAAGACAGACACACAAGATGGATAAAAAAGTGTATCTGTCTTGTGCTTCTGTTTTGATCTGTGCTATCTGGGCTGACGTCAGATTGACACATCAAGTGCCACATGGGAAATTGCATATTGTCTCATTCTGGATTTTGTAGTTTTATTTCAGCTTGTGAGACGACACAAAGGTTTTGCTTCTCCTGCTAGATCTTTTACATGGGTTAATACGTTGTCTTGCACTTCCCATGCTAAACATTGTTAGATGTCTTTGTACACTTTGGCTGATTTATTGTCCATGCTAATTAATATCTGTACTTTGCAGGAAAGAGATCAGCTGGAAACTAAGAAATAGTTTGGACTCTTCTTGCCATGGACACACAGAACATTGTAATGTGGCACCTTAATTCTTGGAACTTGCCCTGCGTGACACCAGACAGACCGGATCAGTTTACTGCCATCTGCGGACACTCGTAATGCAGGAGCACAGCCTGTCTCGCTGTAAATGAAGGACTCTCCAGGACTGGCCAAGCTCTTTGTTCCTTTCAGTTTAAAGCCCTTGTATTAATTTTTTGGACAAGTTGCAGAGCATTGCTATAACCTACTTGTGTTCGTTCTCACCATGAAAACATGGAGGTCTCCAGTTGTGGAATATATTTAGGTACCCAAAATATATATTACTTAGGTCACCAGGGTGGACATGCAAATATTGACTTTCTGCTTCACCCCATGTGTGAAATGATGACTTTAGTATCACATGTTTGTATCGAGTTACAGTGTAGTAAATTTACTGTACACGAGGAGGAAACATAACATCCAGTTTCTAGATAAAGCATGTTTGATTTTTTTGCATCTGGATTCTGATGCAGTATCAAATGTGACCTGGCACCTTTATCCATGAATGTCTTATAGTCTACAACAGTACAACAACTAGCATATGAGCTTTGTTGGACCCGGTTGCTGCAGGTGTTCATTACATAAGTGCTGCCGGCTGTGAATATTTCTTCTAATCGTTATTTGTGTTTACTCACTGACAGAAAAAGTGACTGGGAAGCTGTGATCATCCGTTTGTTGTGGAGAGCTATAGCGTTTAATATATGGCCCCTGTCCTCATTCTCTGCCGTTTATTTTATTTCTCTTATTTTAAAACATAAGATCTCTTCTGGCAGGGCTTTATAAACTGTCCATATATGTGCTGTTATAGACACAGGTCTTACTCATACTAGGGATACCCTTATGTGTGTACCTGCATTGCACTAATCTATGTTTTCTCGGACAGGAAATGTTTGCTCTTTTGGATGTTAGAGCTCATCCGTTATGCCTAGGGTGTAGACTACTAAATTGTAACATTAATGCACATAATTTTAGGTAAATATTTTGAAGCAGCCCATGTCAAAAAATATTTTCTGTCCTGTGCTCATCGGTGTAGAGATGTTTTGCTGCTTGTTCCAAATAGCCTATAAAATTTCTGCCATTCAGTGTCCTTTGTGGTTTTTTTATGTGTAAAGTGTTGACTATCGACCTTAGGTTTTCTCTGCTGGGTGTAGTTTTGTACTAGCAACACCACATTGATTGACAGGAAATTAGTATGGCCAGGGAGTGTGTTATTTAATAGGGATTAATCATCCCTTTCTTACCTACACTCCTGCC
The DNA here is from genome assembly GCF_038048845.1 of Mixophyes fleayi. NCBI lineage: Eukaryota > Metazoa > Chordata > Amphibia > Anura > Limnodynastidae > Mixophyes > Mixophyes fleayi. Next base: position 25,193,935 of record NC_134408.1, read on the forward strand.
TGTATTCCAGGCTCCAAAAATATGCCAAAATCTGGTAAAAATAACAATAATTTTGTAAAAGAATCATCATTGAGAATGAATGGTCTATTGGGCACCTGATTTATCTGAGTCTTTGATTGGAAATGCCTTCAAGGATGGCACTTGGCTCCTCACCAGCTGCAGCCTATGGCCCCCTATTCTCTTTATATTCAGGAATCCTGAAGACAATTCTCAGTTCGTCTGCTCAGTCACTCAGTGACAACTTTATTAACTTTTCTAATACTGGAGAGCACTTTTCTGACATAAAAGCCTGAATTCTTCATGATATGGATTCACCAAGGTGCTGGAACCCATACTTGTTTATATGATGCCACCATGCAGTTGGAGATTTGCTGGTGCACTATTGGATTGAGATCTGGTGACACTGGAGGTCATTGGTTTACACAGAACTCATTGTCAGCAATACTTGGATAGTCTGTGACATTTAAACAATGCTCGATTGGTATTAAGTGACCTAATGTGCGCCAAGAAAACATTCCTCACATCATAACCACCATCACCAGCTTACACTGTTGACACAAGGCAGAATGCATTCATGTTGTTTATTCCAAATTTTGACCCTACCATCTGCATATTGCAGCATAAATCAAGATTAGTCAGACCAAGCAATGTTTTCCTATATTCAACTGTCCAGTTTTGGTGAGCCTTAGCTGACAGGGTTGAAGCCCGGTGTGGTCTTCTGCTGCTGTAGCCCATCCAATTCAAGGTTCGCCATGTTGTGCGCTCAGAGATGCTCTTCTGCATGCTGCTGTTGTAACGCATGGTTATTTGAGTTACTGTCGCCTTCCTGTCAGCTTGAACCAGTCTGGCCAATCTCTTTTGACCTCTCACTTTACCAAGGCATTTTCACTCACAATTCTACCACTCACTGGATGTTTTTTGTTTTGTGCACCATTCTCTGTAAATTCTAGAGACTGTGAAACTCTTAGGAGATTAGCAGTTTATGAGATACTAAAACCACCCCGTCTGACACCAACAAAAATTCCATGGTCACTTACATCACCTCTTGACTACGTCTGCATGCTTTTATGTATTGAGTTGCTGACATGTTTTGCGTTAACGAGCAGGCCCAGATTCTGGGATTTGGAGATCGATGAGTACTTGGCTTCACACAAACTCACCCATGTGGGTAAACATACAAAGTTACTCAAAAGTCTGAAGCTTTACTTGTCCCCTAATTTTAAGGATCACTCAATTGATTTACTATATAAAGCCAGGTGACGGATGCTTATAACCCAGTGAAGATCTTGAACCAAGTCTTCCACACGTGACAACAAATTGTGTATTGGGCTCCTGTGTCTAATCTGTGGCACTTCTTTACAACAGATGAATGTCTGTTTTTGGTCTTCTCTAGGACCCCTGAACACTATTGAATCACTTTAATCACAAGGCCAGCTCCAAAGACTTAGTGCTTATTTTATGGCAGATTTATATTGATCACTGCAAGTACTTAAGGAAAACCTAAGGGTGGATGGTGAGTGAGAGAGAATCTGTTGGTAAGTACATGTCAGAGAATTAAGAAAGAAAGGGAGACTCCCATTGTTTTTCTATGAAAAAAAATAACTTCTGGAGGAAACATCTTTCCTTTTGGCATTTCCGATAACCGTTAATATGTAGAAGTGTGACATTGTTTGGTTCTGGATACAGAAGGATACTTTTCATTGTATTCAACAATATAGCTGTTGGCTAGGGGGACTAATATCTCCAAGTAGGTGGTATACCTCACAGGAATTGGATACAAAGCATGTATAAATAGTATAGAAGAGAGAATGCAGGCACGAAATTAGCCTGTCCCACATATGATGGATTTGCAACAAGATCAAGAGTGTATGGAAAGAGGTTTGTGGCCCAATTTGCTGTATTACTAGCGGTCAAGTCATCGTCGTCCTACCTGGCCATCTTGTACTCTGCTCCAAGGGCTCTCCCAGAGGTGCCCACCTATCAGACATCGGTGAAACAATGACAACTGTAATGTAGTGGCTAAAAACTGAGGATGACTCTTCTGAACTGGCCACAAAAAGTGACGTAGCTTCCATAATAATAATATGATGAGTTTTGTCCCAGGTTGTCGAATCCTTGTGCTAAAGTATTAGTGAATGGTATGATTTCAAGTATTATTGATATTCGAAATGGTGCTAATTATTGCCCACTATCCCCTCTTCTTTTTGTCCTAACGATAACATTTGGCGGAACTAATTAGAATTAACCAAGACATTAAAGGCGTGGAGGGAGGGGGGAAGAATATAAATTATTACCATTTGCAGATGATGTTTGACCTATCCATTCCTTCCCTCGTACATCTCTCCTGAAGTTTTAGAAAACTCTAGATTCTCTAGTCCGAGAAACTCTAAGGGCCAGATTTACTAAACTGCGGGTTTGAAAAAGAGGAGATGTTGCCAATAGCAACCAATCAGATTCTAGCTGTCATTTATTTAGTGCACTCTACAAAATGACAGCTATAATCTGATTGGTTGCTATAGGCAACATCTCAACCTTTTTCAAACCAGCAGTTTAGTAAATATACCCCTAAAACTCCAATCAGATCCAAAGAAAACTGCATCACATCAAGTCATTACCTACTCACAATCTGGAATTGGACAAGCAAGCCTTAGCTCAGAACTACAATTTTAACTGGAGAGTGAAAATTAAATTAGTATAAAAAGAGATTTGCATGCACAGAGATAGCAGTTTATCTCTTGGTTCAGGCAATTAAAATGATTGTGCTCACGAGAATTTTATATTCTTTCAAGCAACTCTGGTTCATGTCACTGGGGAGGTTATTAAACAAATACAGAACTTATCTCAAGATGTATCTGGTTAAGTAAACCATCCAGGCTAAAGATTTCTATTATAACCAGAAAGTCTGGTGGTAGGGGCAGGGCATTATTAAGAAATATTATTATGATATCTAAGGCAAGAACTCTGAAAACATTGGTGTTGGAGGAATGATATATTGAGACATCTTGACCATGTTGTCTACAATGTGCAAAATTCAATTAGGCAGTGCTGTACAGCTCAATTTGCACAAGTGTGAGTAGATCTTTGTCAAAGCACATAAGTTTACAGAGCAAGATGGTGCATTTGCAGAGGAGCACAGTTTGCACTGGCTGAAGGCAGGAGTTGGACAGAGAGAGAGACTTCTTTGCAAAGAACAGAGTAAGCTCAGTGGCGAACCCAGTTTTGCAGAGAAACATTATTGAAGTGAGATATGAGGGTGTATAACATGCATGTTAAGGGTGTTCCTTGTGTGGAAAGGCTCTGCAAAATTATTAAACTTTTGGAAGTGCTGTCAGTGGATATCTCGTTCTATACTTTCAATGAGGCACAGCTTGTGCCTTCCGATTGCAGAAGCTCATTTCTAGGTGCACTTTCCCCAATGTAAAACAAAGCTTTAAATACGCAAACGTGTACCATGTAACAATAGCGGTCCTGTTCTAGGAAGCTGAACTGTTCATGTGATCATTACACTTATTACATGGCACCTCTTCAGATTTTCCACCTCTCTCCTTGTAGAATCTCAGATGTTATGATATTCTAGTGGGATCTCCCATTAGTTTCTTTCCCCCAGTTCTTATGATACAAAAAGTATTGAAGATCAGAGACGACTTGGTATCATTTCCTAATTCTGGCTACGAAGGACATGGTTTCCAGACCTAGTCACCATTTTTAGAAGAACGAATATGGAAACTCTTACTAACACAGGATTTGATTCAGTAGCGAAGCCTTGTACATCCAGACCTCAGGTGACTCAGATTGGTTAAGGTTTTCATGCAAAGATCTGTCTTCATAAGTCATCAATGTACTTCTTGCTGCAAGACCATCAACCACAAAGTTTATAATATAGTACAGCATCCCAGGTGACACTTAGACTTGACTGATTTAAAATAATATCTTTCCCATCACCTACTGTTAGCAAGGACTTGCTGCACAATTATGCAATGGGATGACCAATGTTGGAGCCTAGTGCAGATACTAAATTGTACTGGATTAATGTCACTACACAATAAAGATACTAGTGGTCAAGGAGGGTCCTTTTAAATAGGATATTCAAGGTAGTAAGTCATCTCACGCTCCCTGGAAACGGTCAACTGTACCTGGCAGCTGGGGTGGGGAGGACGGTGCCTTACTTTACTAAACCTGATAGTGTGGAAGACAGGTTTAATCACTGATGAGCTCAAGATCTCTCCCTCTCTTCACTTTTGCAGCACTCAATATTGGCTGTAGGAAGAGGCACTCTCTCTTCCCTCCAGCATATTGGTTTCTTCAGCAGCTCTACTCCTATTGCTGACTGACCTCCAAGAGAGCAGGATGCCCAGCTGGCTCCTCCATTTATGTTGTTTTGGGGGACTACCCCAAAATAATGAAAATTATAATTCTGTCAGTGACATCATCGAACGCAGATATGATGTGTCCACTAGGGGGCAGAGTAAGCCTGCACTACACTAATAAAATGTGTTTACAAGTACAATTGGCTATGTAATATAACAAAAGCTAGGATTTGGGGAGGATTTATACATTATTTTAAATGTTTCTCTCCACTTGCAGCTAATGAGGGAGGATTTAACACCTTGGTATGTGCTGTCTTCAAAATTAAAGAAACAAGATTTTGGGTATTTATTATCAAGAGGTGGCTTTTCCTGATATGGTTACACTGTGCTATTACATCTATTGGTGCACTCTATCTCCACTGAAAGTCAGTGTTATATAGTTCTCAAGTCCATAATGGCTGTCCCAGAAGCAAAAAGCATCTTTTGACTAGCCATGTGCCTCGATTTGCACAAGTCCACTTGGATTTCCACCAGAGTGCAAAGTTTTACAGAGCAATATGTTTAAAGAGGCCCAACAGCTTCCACAGGTAGAGGGGAAGAGGTGGGTGAAGTGAAGGCATTCATAGAACAGTACAAAGTAGGCACATGAATCCTTCTCATTTTGAGGTGCAGGGCAGAAATTAGATTTGACTTTGCTGTGTAGGATTATTGTCATAAGGTTAAAGGGGTGTAGTGGGTCCATTTTTAGGGTCATTTTCCCGCTGCACAGCTATTTTCACTCACAAAGGGACTTTAGCACCAGCTGAGAGCTGTAGGTTTTCATGTGTCATCCTATTCTTTTCAAGGGAACCTTTTTGCAGAAATCACATTTCAATGCACACTTCAAGCAATGTAATAAAATATTTACACAAACATAATTGCTACATGTAGTAGTCCACTTTTTCTCCTGAATATTATAAGCTATAAATGAAGCTAAACCTAGCAGTATCTTGGGTGACAGGGGTGGAACTAAAGTGAGGGGATAGATTCAATTTAGTGCAATGTGCCCTGAAGTGCCTCCAGAATATTCGTGGGGGCACTCTGCAGCGATGCAGTGTTGTTTTGGATTTTGCCTTGAATCCCACAGATGTGATGTTGGGTACCGTTGCACTGGAAGTGCCTACAGCCGAACATTGCTCTGCACATCGCGCAGGATTGTAACGGCCCTGTAGAATGCTGAATGACAGTTGCAATAATGCACATTGCGACTTTTCAGAATTTTGCACCTTGCCAGACAACTAGGTGCACTTCTAGGCCACATAGTTAACTTCTGAGAGCGGTGGGTATGCATACACCTTAAAACACACTGGCCCGCCAGCCAACACACAGACACAAGACTAATGGCCCTTTCAAATGCCATTAGAAAGACATTTCCATTTTAACCTGGAAATGTAATTGTAGTAAGACATATTAACCTATAGAAAAATGGAATGTCCTAGAAGTTCTTCTGTACAGTCATCTCAACCGTGGACTGTGTGATTATATTATTAATTTTTATTTGTAAGGAGCCACAAAGTGTCCACAGCGTTGTACAGGAACAAACAAGAGAACAGTACAAGGTATGACATTACAGTACAGTAAACGAGCAGCACAATAACTCAGGAAGCTCAGAGCACAGCTTAAGAAAGGGTGAGGGAAAGTCGGGACAGCGGGAAAGTCAGCACAGCAGGAAACCTGGTGTTCCCAGTGTGGGCGTAGTAACAGGTTAAGAGCTTTAAAAAAGGAGCAGTGAAAAGCAGGAGCAGAGTCGGTAGGCAGGACGCTAAAGAAGTAGGTAGGAAGAGTAGCTATGGAGCAGAGTTAAAAGTGGTGGAACCAGGAGGAGAGAGGACCTGCTCAGAGGAGCTTAAAATCTAAGGGGAAAGGCGGACAAACTTAAGACACAGGGAAAGTGAAATGGGGACTGGGTCAAACGGAGCAAGAAGGAGAGAGGGAGAGGTAGCCGACAGGTGGATAGTTAGGCAGATAACTGAAAGGCTTTTAGGAAGAGGTGGGTTTTTAATGCCCGTTTGAAACTGCTTAGCTTGGGGGAGGATCTGATAGCATGAGGGAGATTGTTCCAATGGAGGGGGGCACCATGGGAGAAGTCTTGAATACGTGAGTGGGAAGAGGTAATCAGAGGGGAGGAGAGGCGACAATCGTTGACAGATCGCAGAGTGCGGAAAGGAGAGTGAATGGAGAGAAGGTTGGAGATATAGGGAGCAAGGGAGTTGGCAAGGGCCTTGTATGTGAGGGTATGGAGCTTGAAAAGGATTCTGTAGAAGGGGAGACAGATGTGTAGCTGTGAGAAAGGAAGATGAGTCTGGAAGCGGCATTAAACACAGAACAAAGGCAAGCGAGATGAGAGTGTGGGAGGCCAGTGAGGAGAAGGTAACAGTAATCCAACCAAGGGAGTGGATGAGAGATTTGGTGGCATCATGGGAGAGGAAGGGCCGAATACGAGCAATAATGCATAGCTAGAAGTGGCAGAATTTGGCAAGAGAATGGATGTGTAGGGCAAAGGAGAGAGAGGAGTCGAGGGTGACACCAAGGCAGCGAACTTGGGGAACAGTTGAGATAGTAGAGTTGTCAACATTGATAGAGAGGTCAGGGGCGGAGGTGGTTCTAGATGGAGGAAAAACAATAAGTCGGTTTTAGCGATGTCAAGTTTTAGAAATCTGAAGGAATTAAATCAGATTAAAGAGGTGAGGTGGGAGCAGCCGGTGAGGGAGAGGGAGCGAAGGAGGTGAAAGGGGATAGAATCCAGGGGGCAGATTGAAGGGGGAGAGGAAGAAATGAGAGAGTGGACTTCATCACCTGAGGTTGGGCAGAAGGAGTAGAGGAGATGGTGGCTGGAGGGAAAGGAGGGATGAGAGGAGGGGTGATGGAAGACTAATTGGAGGAGTAGATTTCAAGCCTGGAGGCCTCAATGTTAGAAGAGAAAAAGGAGGCAAAGTCAGTGGCAGTAATGGAGGATGGGAGGGGAGGAGGCATAGGAGAGTGTTGAAGGTGCCAAAGAGGCGGCAGGGATTGGAGGACTGTGAAGAGATGAGATTCAGAAGAGATGATTCAGCTAAGAGTTAACCAAAGTGTATCATTGTGTTTACAGGCTTTTGTCCATTTTTTCTGCTCATGGCATGCTTCCATTGCGATATATAGAATTTGTCATTTTCCAAAAGGATATGGTCATGCAATAAAATAAGCTTTTGTTCCAAAGTTCTGACCCTAATTACAACCATCCTTGGTGTCCATCATACAAATGCTGTGTTTGGTTAAAAAGATCTGTCCTCTTCAACTGTAAGCCATATACTCCTAAGACTTTTTCTTTCTTTAAACGTAAAGAACCAGAAACTGCTTCAGTGGGATTTTGTCTCTCTCTCATTAGCAAAGTTTTAACTCAACATAAAACGATGTACATTAACAGTGATTTCCCACAAAACTTATATACATTATATACAGTTCTGAAGAATCTGGCATTCTCCCTGATGCTGAGCCAGTACAAGACGTGGTTGGCTTCACTATCTGTGGCATGATGACACGGTTCAGAAATTGTGTCCTATGTTACTGTATTGATGCTTATGGAGGTGGCCATTTTCATGGAGACCAAGATTTATTCCGACAGGTAAGACAACATGACTTCAGTAATGGAGCCAGAAATGTAAAAGACACTTCAGTCTGTAGAGATTCATTAGCTGCTTTTGTTTAACGCATAGTTGCCTACTCCCGCATATCTGGGAGACCTCCCGGGAGAGCAGGGCAACCTCCCGGTTCTCACCCCTGCAATAGATAAGTGACAGGGAACGGGACTTAATGACCCAAACATAGCAATGAGTGGCATGGAGTAGGTCTAAGTGGCTAGTGGGCAGGTTTGCGTGGCGTGCAGATACGTCTGAGTGGCATGTGGGAAGGTAAGGGTAATATATCACCCTTCTGCAGGTTGAAGAGCCACAAATGTGGCCCCTGAAGTATATTGGGTTGCCCATCACTACTTTTAAGGGGTGTATATACACAATCTATCTGCAATAGGCTTCAGACATAAATATTTTTGAATAAATGATGTATATACTGTGGTTTAAAATATACTGGGTCGGCAAATCATTTGGAGATTCCATAACACAACAAAAAGATCTCATTCTCCACTAATTACCTACATAAATACTTGTATTTAACTACTTGCACCCATGTTATCCTTCCACCCACCAGGTGTCACCCTTTCCGAGTTATATATCTGAGAAACAGGTTGTGCTTGTACAGCACAGCTCAGCTGATCCAGTGCGCCGCTGCCAGTGCCTAGGGAAAAGGTCATACAAGATGGCGGCGCTGGCTGTGCTTAGGAGTGCGACTCCTGGCCGGCTCCTATCAGGTGCGTGAGTTCCCGCCCTAAACAACCGCCACTACCCGCGCGCTGACTTCCCGCTCCAGTGGCGCGAAATGGTTTCTCTGCCCCCCTCCATGAGAGGTTTCCCGCGCAGTACAGGCGCTGCTGCTCAGTCAGTGACACACACAGAGGTGGATGTGCCCTCTGTGGACTCTTGTGTAACACTAGCGGGCAGTGTACTTCTACTAGATAGGACATTTCTTGTTACTAAATAAGGACACGTTAACTAAAGTTATCCCCCAGGAAATATGGCTGATAATGTTATTGTAATTGATTTACTCGATAACTGCATAGAGCAGACTTGGGAAGTTGTCTCGCTCCAGCTGTTGTACTGCATGGCATGCTGGGACATGTAGTTGCACCACATGCAGAGAGAGACACAAGTTGATCATGTTGGAACTACAAGTCTCAGCATGCTAGGTGGGCTGGCTGTGACCAGTTTCACAAATAGCTGAAGGCACAAAGCTTGTCTGCCCCAGATATAATAAATGAAATCACTTTATAATTTGGATCTGTTAAATAATCTAAATAATGTTATGCCACAGTTGGTTTTTATCTCAAAAGTGAGATTAAAAAAACAAAGCATCACGATTGGTGACTTTGTTTTACATATATTGTGATACGATGGAACGCCTATGCCACCATGTCTTCTGGTTGGAGACCGGCTGGTCCTGCCTTGCTACCAACCCCTTTCTTTATCCCTGAACGCACCCCATCTAAACACTATAGGGGTGTGCTCCGCTGCCACCACCAGGCTCCTTCACTGGCACCTGAAACCGCTTCTTTCTGAGTAACTTGCTGCTGGTGTACCCCTGGGCTGGTACCCCTGACTTCTTCCTTCAGATCAGGGGTGCCGTGCATGGTTTCCCCTGGCCTCTCACAATGGCCAGAGCTGCATGGTAACGGGCAGGGCGTTGGTACTAGAGGCTGGGTCCCAAACCTCAGAACGGCCGAATAACGGATAAGATTGGTCTTATCTGTATGTCACAGGCTACAGCAGACAATAGGTGTCAAAGCAGGATCTTGAAACAGGGATGTTTATTACTCAGAAAGGGTCTTTATAAGGACCGTTACATACTAGTTAGAGGTACTAGTGATCATCCATAAGTACAGATGGTGTATGCAAAATAAAGCTCTTTTTATACAGTTTCTGGACACATGTTGGAAAGCGGTAAACCTGCCCACGCATGGCAGGGGGCACACATGGGCATTCAATGTTTAGCATCAGGATGTAATATATCCTCTCAACTTGGATGTAATGCAATATAAATTTAACACAATTTACATCAATCTGTGATTTCCCAAATTACTTGTTTCATTATTCAGATAGTTCCCCTGTCTCTCGAACAGGATTACAACCCCCTGCTGTGCATTCAGGCTAAAGAGATGTGTTGGTCACTCTCAGATTAAAAGGATTAATTAACATTGGATTTAATTTCTTCAGAAATGTTAAAAAAAACAAATTTCCTCCAACATGGTGCACTACCTCAGACATCAATATATTTCCAATGCAGAAATCCGTACATTTGCAGTGATATGCATCGGTGCACTCTGCCAGTAATTGAAATACATTTATACAATAAGTTATTTTAAGTTGATCCAGCCACATATATAACTTATATTTAATGAAAATCCATGATAGCTTATATCTATAGAACCAGAGTTGGTTTTTGTATGGTGATTACATACAACTAGTAAAATAAATACAATCATTAATACAAGTAACACATTTTTATATCTGTAGTGTTTAAAATGTAATATGAGCTTTTTTTTTTATTATTGCAATTCTCAGGATCATTGTATGTGCGTAACGGTGGGCTGGCATTATGGTCGCGCCATCACAACCAGCGGAACTTCAGTAACAATAAAATTCTTGTAGAATTGGATGAAGCAACTGGTAAGATATGGAGCTAAAAGTCCTGTTTTTCAGCTTTTAGTAATTTCTTTTCTACCTTCGTGACCTGGGGTAATTCATGCATTCATGGGCAGATCACATGGCAATTTTGCTGCGTGTCTATTCTCTGTGTACACATTTCACTTAGGTATGTTTTGGGAATTTTCTGGACTTAGGCTTCATTAGAGTAGTAAGGTAAATGTTGATTTTAGAAGCGTTATATAGGCAACCAAGAATACATTCCATGATTATTTCAATAGTAACCTCTAGAATTTGATATTTTTTTTAATGACTGCAGTTTTAACTATTACAGCACTCTTACTTAATATGATGCATTTTTATTTTACTTTTTTCTTTTATGTTTTAAAATGTTGAGTCACATTTATCTGAAACTCTATATTGATCAAAGGCTGAAAGAAGTGAAAGGGCCACGTGCACCCCAAAAACAGCAGCACGGTTTGACATTCCAGATTTCCACTATTGTGATGTCACGTGTTCCTGTAATCCGTGCATTGCTCAGCAATTGGGTGGTCAGGAAATGCAAGTGATTAGTTTCTAGAATCCTTGACAAGCCAGGATCGGGTTATGGGGCTGCCTGCTAAAGTAAGAGGATAGTAGGGAGGATTTAACCTTATCAGTTAGATAAAATCACCTCCTGTCCTCCAGCTAGTAGAACAGAAGCCCTGCTATAACCAAGATGATCTGATATTTCAATATTTTGAAGTTTCTTCGCTTAATCGTTCTGATTGGTTTACCTTACCATTTATTCGTTTGGTAGGTTTGATTAATTTTGTTACTGATAATTTGCAACATATGTTATATGGGCAGAATGACGGACTGTCATCCAATTTGGTCATGCACATTGGTTACCAGCTTGGAAAGATTTGGCCCTTTCAAGTTTGAGCTAAGCAACCAGAACACGTACAGGCCCATTAGTTATCTCCCAAATAAGATTTATGATCCTTCATGAACATAATGCTATCCATTTTGATCTCCTACACTATACTGATTTTGCTTTATGTTTTAACTATCTTAAATTATCATGCATTTCTCCAAGATTGAAGTGCAGCATATTTACTAAATGACCGGTAACTGTGCAAAGAATTTAGCTCATGTACCGGTAAGTCTGTTACCACTGTGGCCAATCTTCCTACAGCTGCGCATTCAGCTCCACTTTTATCACTGAATAAAGGCTACAGAGCAGCTTACCAGTATATTTGGATCAGGTTTCTAGTAAAGGGAGCTATGCTTTTTGATCAAAGGCCGCAGCTAAAGCCTCATGTTACTGATAAGGCAAAATAATGCAGCTCTGTCTCTGTCTCAGGGGTGGCAGTCATGAAAATGAAAAATCCTCCCGTGAACAGTCTCAGCTTGGAGGTTCTGACAGAGTTTTCTATCGGTCTGGAGAAGCTGGAATTAGACCGTGGCTGCCGTGGGCTTATCCTGACTTCTGTATGTTTGATTACATGGTATCATTTATGCACATATATGACAGTACTGATTCAGATATGTTCTGTTAGCAACTGGCTATATAACATACTTGGCAACTTTCTAAAGTTGGCTTCCGGGAGTCTGCCGGGGGAGGTGGGCGTGATGGGGGATGGGGCTCCAAAATTCACGTCATTTTGGAACCGCCCCGTGACGTAATGATGCAAATGCGTCATTTGATAGCAGGGGGGGGGAGGGGGGCAAATGACGCGATTCCCGGGGAATCGTGGCGTTTTGGACTTAAATATGCCCACTTCCTAGTGAGGTGGGCAGATGCGGGAGATTGTCACACTATCCCGGGAGTCCGTGAGACTCTCGCGAAATGCGGGAGTCTTCCGGATATTTTGGGAGAGCTGTCAAGTATGCTATACTGTATAATATATATAGATAGGTATAGTGCAGGAATCGGCGCTCAAGGTGTGACAGTATTGGAAAATAAACCAAAGTTCAGTGGAAAATATAAGTCATAAATAAATGGATCTTTCAAGATTCTGGATAGTCCTCTTGGACCAAGGTTATAAGTCCAGTCTTGTATATATGTAAAAGACAGAAAACAGAGAAATCAGAGGACTAGTGTGTATATGTGATAGCCCATCACCATAATCACCACACCAAAAGATCAATAAAATAGCTTATCTGCATAAACTGCTCTTATTCAAAGGCAGGAACCGTTTAGCTGTGTAGCAACTTCCAGAATAATAATATAACCAGCTTCCCCGGTATCATGATGTTTCTCCAGAAATCTACATAATCAGCACATCTGTATGTCTGTTCCTCAATCATACACCAGTCACAAAACCTCTCAAATCAAGTGGCAGTCACAAAGATCAGCTCCCAGTGCAATAGGAGTATTAATAGCAGCTTCTCAACGCGTTTCGTCTGTCTCCACAGAGGGTCTCTGGTGTCTGCAGTCGCCACACTGTCAGCTCGTGTATTCCGCTGGTTTGAATGTAAATATTTCTCTGTTTTCTGTCTTTTACATATATACAAGACTGGACTTATAACCTTGGTCCAAGAGGACTATCCAGAATCTTGAAAGATCCATTTATTTATGACTTATATTTTCCACTGAACTTTGGTTTATTTTCCAACACTGTCACACCTTGAGCGCCGATTCCTGCACTATACCTATCTATATACTCTGGACTTACCATCCAATATAAGGAAGGCTGCCTCCATACGTGGAAGAGGTGTTTTCGTGGACTCTTTTTGAAATATTCTTATACAATACTGTTGTTTGCGCCAATTTTTTATTGTTGTATATCTTGTATAATATATATGTATACATTTTATCTGATGGATCCTTTCAGTTTTTTTGGAGTCTTCTACCATATATTACATCGTAAAACATTTTTTTGCCTACAATTTTATTCCTCATTCGACTAACATGGGACCATTTTTATTTGTACTTGAGTAAAGCATTAGAATTTTATAGAATATAAATGGTAAACTCAATAAAAGCTATATATCTTCATCAAAGAGGGTTTAATTATTATTTATTTTTTATTTTTTTTCTAAAATACATTGCATGTCTATTTGTAGGCTTGCCAACAGCTGTTTTATTCCCTCTTTTTAAATATTCTTTGTTTAGGCATGTCCCAAAATCTTCTCCGCTGGGCTGGACATCACAGAGATGTGTGGGAAAAGTGCGGAGCACTACGCAGCTTTCTGGAGAGCTGTACAGGAAATGTGGTTGAAGCTGTATGGGTCCAGTATGGTGACCATTGCTGCTATCAATGTAAGGGCCTCTCGTTTAAAGATTGTTTGTTTCTTGTAATAATTTGACATCCATGTATTGTGTGGCTAAAGTTAAACATAATAATTTCTTGTTTATAGGGCTTGTATACAAAAGTAGCTTTCCTGAGGTGGTTGTTTTTTTGCAAATGCTGTCCACACGAACAGCAATTAAATAGATCAATAGATACTTTGCCTGCCGGTGTTGTGTTCCATTTGGAACACAAGACAAGTATTCCGCTAGCATGGACAAGCCTATAGGTATAAATGGACTTGCTGTCTAATGACAAAAATAAACGTTAATGTTGTATAATGCTGCTGCAAATTTGATATCACTTTACAAGTACAGTGTCATGTTTAGGTCCTTGTAGATCCTATTGTAAATGTCATGTATTGTAGAACTGCTAAGGAATTAATCGCTTCCTCTTGTTACACAGGGATCGAGCCCTGCTGGTGGGTGCCTCATGTCCTTGTGTTGTGATTACCGGATCATGGCTGACAATCCTAAATTCGCCATTGGCCTGAATGAGACCCAGCTAGGCATAGTTGCTCCTTTCTGGTAATGTGTTGTCCAGGGAAATGTTAGAATTTTGCTTGTATATTTTGATGTATGCAACTAAACAGTGAAGGTGTGCCTGCAATTCAATCGTATCCATTGTTCATATAATTACATGTGTGCTTCCACTCTGTTTAGCACACAACCATTTTAGTCGTTGGGGTTTATATTATGAATAGCCTTTGAAAATGCTATTTTAAGCTGAATTTTATATAAAATATAAGAAGTATGCCTTCAGAATGAGAGAAATACGTATTTATAGTTTGCTGTTAAACAGATATATCGGCGATTAAACAGTTAATTAGACTGGGATTAGACTTTATTAAAATGTGTCCATCAGCCACATGTCCAATATTCTTTCTTAGTTTAACACCTTCCTGAGGTTTTTATGTATAGAAACAATGACACTATAAACTGTTGTTGTGGTTTGTTTTTTTGTTTGTTGTTTTGTTTTCTTTCATTTTAAAACAGATTGTAATTCATCCTTAGGCATGTTGGTCGGGAGTGGCATAAATATGTATACCCAACTTCTTGTTTGTATTCCCTTTAGGTTCAAGGACACCATGACAAACACTTTAGGTAATCGTATGACTGAGCAATCCCTCCAGCTGGGCCAAATGTTTACAGCTCCAGATGCACTTAAAATTGGGCTTGTGGATCAGTTGGTCCCAGAAGATCGGGTACAGAGCACGGCAGCTGCAGCCGTGGCCCAGTGGCTTGCTGTCCCAGGTAAAGGCCACATAAAAGCACAGTAGCTTTGATGAGTAATGCACACTGCAAGCACTTTTTTTATTGTAATTTTAAACAGTAGTGAACAAACCCATATTCTATAATAGACATACTAGATTCACCAGAACAATCAAATCATATTTTCCAATAATGAAACATCGATAAATACTTCCTTACAATAAGTGTAAGAGTCAAAAGCTTGGTGTGCCAAGCAAGAATATGAATACAAGCATTCCACCTGTCTACGTCTGCTGCAGCTTCTCTTATTCAGCCAGCATTTATAGCTTGGTTTCAAGTAGTCCGTCACTCGGCTTCTGCCAATTTGTTCCAGGAATGCTGCTTTTATTTTTTTTCTTCCAGTTTTTCTGTGTCCTCATGCTCCTTAATTAATCAGATTAACTTGATAGCTGTTGTACTCTATGGAGAACAGTAGGCTGGTGTCACCTGTGTTATAGAAAGCTATGCTTTTCCAGCCAAATAAAAGCGTAACGTTCTGAAGCTGTGACATGAGAAGCAAGCACTTCATAGCTTCTCAGCTGTGAGAAGGCTGCATGTGGTATTATCTACATATCAGTGTTTCCTGTGTCATATGGAAATGTACTACTACAGGAGAATTAGAATGCTGCAGTTCTGGTTACAAAACACAGCATTCTAGAAAGCTATAGCTTTCTAGCAGTTTCATGTCCATATTTTGTTTTTTTCTACAGATCATGCCCGTCAGCTTACCAAGTCCATGATGCGCAAGCCCGCCATAGACAGATTAGTCAAACAGAGGGAAGCTGATATCAACAATTTTGTCAGCTTTATCACAAAGGACTCCATCCAGAAGTCTTTGCAGGTCTACATGGAAATGCTAAAACAGAGGAAGCAGTAACCAGCAAAGTGGATGATGGAATATGGGAAAAGCCATAAACTGCCATAAATCACAAACATTGATAGCAACGAGGAAGTGAAGTTGGAATCTTGCTCTTTTAAGCTGTCTACTTTACCCGTCATTGTATCTAGAAAACTGAATTTTTGAATTGTACAGGGATATTACATCTTCACTGTATCTGTGTGACTTATTATTTCTGCACACAAATAGGCAGAAATGTGGAAATCCACATGTGTGCTTTGTACTAACTAATAAAATATTTTGTGAAGAACAAAGCCTTCAAGTGTTATGTCAAAGTCCATAAGGTTCAACTGCACTTGTCAATCTGGTTTTAAATGGAATAAGTCTTGTTAACAAGGATTCTGGTTTATTGAAAAAAAAATCCAAGAGAAACCTGTTGGTTTGCTTCTGACTGACTAGTGAGTGTCGTATAGGCAAACGTTTTCTAGCATTAGTTTAGACCTTCATTACGTGGACTATTTTGGAACGCTTATGTTTTGTTTCCAATTGCATAGTTCTCCTAGTCAAATACAGTATTTCTGTTGACTTCTGTTTTTGTTTTCTTTCTAGAGGCTGCTTCAATGGGAAGCCCTCACACCACTTTTTTGCTTTTACATCAGTAATTTTTATTGAAAAGTTTAACATATGGGGTACAGAAAATAAAAGGGTTACACAGATAAGGGGCGGTGGGACACTAGGGAAACACCCTCACAGAGAAGGGTATGGGAGTTGCTCAAGGAAGATCTTAACATAGATGAGACAATAATTAGTATATGTGTAGAGAGCTGAAATGAGAAGGCATTGAAAATAGAGAAGCACTTTAATACACAATGTGGTAATGTAAGTCTGAAAAATAGTTAAAAAAGATCTTGGAATATGGGCCACTAGTTCTTGCGAGGAGACTCAGGGGGATGCTAAAAATACTTGAGGGAAGAGGTTTCTCTATTGGCTTCAACCCCCTTTGTGGTATACACATGCCATTTGTACCACTTCATGATAGGGGCTGAAGCAGAGGTAGAATAAGGCATGTCAATCGTCTCCATTTCGAAGCTGTGCTGAATTTTGGAGATAATTTTAGATAGAACAGGAGGGGCAGCAGTCATCTAGTTTTGGGCTGTCGCTGCTTTTGGCGCAATCAAAATATGTCCTAGCAGGTATCTGTCGTGTTTAGGGACAGAGGTGGGATACAGGTGAAGCAATGCCAAAGCCGGGTCCATATCCAGAGGTTCCCCCTCCCCCAAAACGATTGATATGACGTAAAATATCTCTCGCCAGAGTGGTTGAATCACTGGACATATCTGAAAGACAAAATATATTGGCCGATTGGGTGCATTGACGCCAGCAAGATTTTGTTTGTGAAGGCCAAATGCCATGGAGCCTAGCAGGAGTAAGATGGATCCTATTTTACTAGCTTAACATACATCTCTGAATGATTAACCAATTTTGACATACAGTGTGACGTAGTGTATATGGTTTCCCACTAACGAGGGGAAAGGGTGCGGTTGAGGTCCGATTCCCATCTTATTTGAGAAGGGCTTTTGGAGGGGGTGAGAAGGGATTGGAGATACTGATACAAGAAAGTGATACCCCCCTCTGTTAAAGCCTTTCAATAACCTGTCCAGGATTTGGGCCGGAGGAAGAGCTAGGGAGTGAGGAATCTTAGAAGCTGCCCCTATCCAGTGGCGTATTTGGACATACTTAAACATGTCTTTAGTGGGGATGCCGAAGCGCTCCTGAAGAAGGGCAAAAGGGAGCAACAGGTCCTTGCCATAGAGACCTTTAAAGGAGATCACACCCGTAGAGAGGTGAAGCTCAGGGATAAGTCTAGAAAGGGCCTGAAGGGAGATATTTTACGAATAGGGAGTGATAACTCTGTGTGATGGATCATTAGACTATCCCAATTCTGCAAAGCGTCCGAAAAGGAGAGGAGACGAAGAGAGGGGGGTGGGCAAGCGTTCTTTTAGGGATCCACAACAAGTCTTTCAAGGGGTAAGTTCAAGAGGAGCCCCGTTCTAAATCAACCCACGGTTTGGTGTTAGAAGGAAGGGCCCAATCTCGAAGATCTAAAAGTATGCAGGCCTCTCGATAACCGGTTAGTTTGGGGAGGTTAAGCCTTCCAGCTGTTTAGGATGAGTCCTACAGTGGTAGGCCAGGAGGGGACATTTTTGTTTACAGGCATAGGACATCATTCGTTTATAGAGAAGGTCCATGTATCGTTTGGGAACAATATAAGGCATAGTGTGAAAGAGGTACATTCATTTTGGCAGAAACATCATCTTAAAAGTTGCAATATGGCCCAGCCAGGAGAGCTCATAGTAGATCCAACTTGTGGTCAATGCTGTAAGGTGTAGAAGGGGTGGGGCAAAGTTGGTTTCAAATAGTCAGCGGTGTAGTGGGGGTAATTTGAATACCCAGGTAGGGTAAGGTTTTCTGGACCCACACAAAGGGAAACCTCTGCTGCTAAGATTTAAGGTGAGGGGGGGGAGGGAGCGCTGACAGTTTTTTCCAGTATAACTAAGTTTTGGGGTATAAAGAGGTAAATCTGCAGTACTTAAAGCAGATTTGTCCATTTCAATGTCTATAACCATGTTCAAGTTCCCCGAAATTAGCAGACGACCTATGTGAAGGAGATATCCTTGGTAACATATGTTCTGTAACAAATTGAGACATGGTTACGGGATATATATATATATATATATAATGACCACAGTAGTAAATGATTCATTCACAGTTCCAACAAAGATGAAGAAGCAGCCAGAGGGATCATGATAAATATCAAATCAATTGCACTCTCTAGTTCAGCAAAATGGCAACTCCTAAGTATTTGTCCAAAGCCAGTTAAATGAGTGATATGCCAAAAGAAATGATTTTGTGATTGTGACACATAGCTTACAGAATAAAAAACAGAAACTGCTTTCAATGTCCTTATTATATTTAATTGTAGACAGTTATTTTTTATGAAAACAAATCACAATAACTCTTCTCTAAAACTGATTAGTCATAAATCAAACACCAACATATAGTGAAATAATTTTATCATGTTTAATATTGTTAGCAAAATTACACATTTTTTAAACAACATATAAAATGGCATTTTTTTTTTACAATACTGTACAAGTTCCATAGACATTTAAAAGCTCTCAGTTCATTGTTTCACCTTAATAGATTGATTTGTACAATATCACTTAATACAATATAATACAGTTTCAGACGCAGGCTGACTTACAAGCTACAGTATTCGGTCACGAACCGATCTAGAGTGGCTGGTGAGAGCATTTCTCATTCATATTCTTACCCTTTAATTTTTCTTATATTATTCATTATAACAATTATGTCACATAATATAATGTGTGATGTATGTATTACATTATTTTCCACAGGGATATTATTATAGTTTATTGATACATAATGTTTTAAATCATCCATGTAATAATATTCCTGATTAAATGTCTATATGAATGAATAGTGGCACAGTAGAACATTCCTTAAATGTGTAGAGTCCTCGTGTTGATTGTACATAGTTGGTGTGCAAATGTTTCTTCTGTAGCTACACAGTGACAATGGCCTGGCTTAAACCATCATCATTTCGATCTCCACAGGGTAGTGGTCGCTCACAGCCAAAGCCTACAGATGAACAAACATATAAAATATAGTTAGAGGTCTGTCATTAAAACAATTGTGCTCAACAATGTTCCACTTTATAGCAAAGTGTATATGTGGTTTAAAAGGTTTTTAATGTATCCTCAAAAATGAGAAAGAAAGTGGGTAATTTCTGAAAAATCCACATTTTTAGAATAAATGCCCCATTTTTATTTCACCTTACTGAATGCTGTTGACTGGTTTGCAGTATTTTATCTCTATGACTTACCTGCTCTTGAGTTAGTTTGTACTTTTCATTAAAGTTAAATATCTTGGCTGAATCAGGCACTATGGCGTTATGAAGGTCTTCACCGCTGATAACAATTCTGCAGAAAAAAAAGAAGTTGGGTCTCTGAACTTTGTGTCATAAAATGGCAAGTTTGACACCATATTCTTTCTGTAATTGTCCACAGAAACCTTTCAATACTCTAAGCCTTTGAGCTACTATTGAATTGCGCTGCTCCTTCCATTATTTCATTCCTTATAAATGACTATTTGCTCATCTCCGTTCTCCTCCCCCTGACATTGCCTATGTTCTAGGCAGCCATGTCTTCACTTGCACAAGCATACAATCTGACTCCCACTTGCTCAGCACGCTCCTCTCCCAAAATACTCTGCACTGCAGTAAATGGTTATCTCAGTATATACAACTTATTTTAGCCCCACCTACTTCAATACTTACAGACTGTTACACATGGACATGCAATAGATGGTCAATGATATGGCCACAGGAGATTGAGGCAACTGGTCAGTGACATGGGCAAAAAAGGGTCCAGACTGGGGCAATTGTGATGAGAGACACAGTGGAACCAGATAGAGGCATATAGTGTTTTGTCACATTATGTACCTACTATTTTGAGGACTTGAGATCAGGAAGAACAGAACTATTCAGGATTTAATTAAAAGAGGGTTGAAAAATCCAGAGAAGAAGCGACTTATGCCAAAGTCTTAGAAAGGAAGATGCACCTTTGATAAGGAGGATAGTACAGATGTACATAATTGTTCAAGGACAATATCCTAGTGGTGAGGATTGAAAAATAAAACCAAAATGCTTGCTCCTTTGATTATATGAGGAAAAATTGAGAAGCAAAACATGATTTGCCAGATCCTTAAAAATATGCCTAGAATACGTTGTTTATTAGTCTCAGTGAATATTGGATTCAATTGTACCATTGATTATCAGTCTCCTACAAATGTTTTATTTAACCTTTTTGATAACTTCTAGTGTTTAAGCTGATATTTTTATTTCCTTTGCACCATTGTAAAACATGTGATTGATGTCATGATTATTGCATGTACAAAATGCTTCCAATAAAAATATTTTAATAACAAATAAAAAAATATCCCTAGAACAGTTAGAAGGTCATTAAACCAAGGCTCCAAAAGAACAATTAATCTCTTCCTTACCAGACCTCAAAAAGACTGTCAATCATATATTGTATACTTCAACACAAAAAGAAAGGATAGCAGCGAATGTACCGCATGTTGAGGGAGATTACCTTTCTGGATCAGAATTAAATGATCTACTACAAAATAAAGAAGATGAGAAAAAGGCATCTCCCATCAAGAAGAAGCAATTAAAAGTAAAAAAAAAAAGCAAATAAGCTTCAAGAAAAACAGGAATTTCAGAAGAAAAATCTAGCAGATGTCAGTTCCAAAAAAGGAAAAACAAAGGGTTCCCTTTTACTCCCAACAACACTGAGGCTGGACAAAGATCTAGTCAGTGATGATGCCAGAAGTCCCATGGGAGGGAGACTCTCAGTTTTTGTCAGACTGGGAGCAAATTTCCTCAAACAGGTGTGTTCTCTTTCCAAGAATCTCTGACACTCTACAAGGACTGTAATCTCTTTCATCATCATCACTTATTTATATAGCACCACCAGTTCCTCAGCGCTCTACAAAGAATATTTGTCACTCATATCAGTTCCTGCCCCAATGGAGCTTACAGTCTAAATTCCCTAAAAAAAGCATGGCAATGTAATACACCACAGTTCGTCAATTATTAAACAATGGTCTATGTTTTAATGGGTTAGGAACTCTTTAATGCAAAGTAAGATAGGATTATGCTTAACTTGTTGAATTAATTCAATTGTTGCTTTCAATAAATATGAATAAATGGCAAATACCTTAAATGCATAAACTTATTAAAGGAGCCTCCTTTGTAGGATGATTAAGCCTTAATTATTTAGGACTATGCACATTTCCAGTGTTATGGAAATACCGAGGTCAAACCAAGAAAATAGTTTGCTCAGGCATCTGCCAGATGTTGTATACGGTATACTGTATGCCCATGGTTACGTCTCATAATGTATGACGATGAATAGTATGAAAATGAGAAGAATGTTCCCCTTTAATTATCTGATGACCCCTTTAGAAGACCATTTATTACCGTGTGAACCTATTGACCATCCACTGTTGGCTTTCTGCCAGTTACCTGTCATAGGCACAGAATGTTTTTCCTACAGTTGTGTCAACGTCGTGGGGGATCAGCCAGGTGAAGTCTTCACTGGTGTATAGACGGATGCTGTCCCAGTCAGAGTCGGTCACGTAGCTGCAGCCAGCATTGAAATCTCCCAGGAAAATAATATTCTATGAAAAATAAACAATGAATGGAGCCTGGATTTATTATTATTATTATTATTATTATTATTAATAATAATATTTATTTATAGGGCGCCACAAGAGGTCCGGAGCACAGTACAGTGGGAAAACAACAAGACAGTACATGGTATAACAGTACAATACAGTAAACAAAAGGCACTACAACTCAACGCAGCTACTGGGGTGCAAGGGGTATATTCAGTACAGGCTGAAACCTGTGCCCATTAGCGTGGGCGCAACTTACAGGTTTAGAGCCACTGAAAGAGGTGCAAAGACAATAGAGGAGTGGAGTCAATGGGCAGAGAGCCCAAGCAGGAGGTGCACAGTGTAACTGGTGAGCAGAGGTTATAGGTAATGAGAACAGGAGGGAAGAGGGCCCTGCTCACTAGAGCTTACAATCTAAAGGGAAAGGGGCAGACAAGCAGGTGTTAAAATATATGTCCTGGGGCTCAATTTTGTGTCTAAAACATGCTCCATTCCTGCTATATTTACTGTACTTTAAAATTTAA
The DNA here is from genome assembly GCF_038048845.1 of Mixophyes fleayi. Taxonomy (NCBI): domain Eukaryota; kingdom Metazoa; phylum Chordata; class Amphibia; order Anura; family Limnodynastidae; genus Mixophyes; species Mixophyes fleayi. Next base: position 25,216,662 of record NC_134408.1, read on the forward strand.
ATCTGGACCTGACTGTGGGACCACATGTTGTCCATACAGAGACTGTACTTTACCTGTTTGTTGGAGACTGTGTCTTGTAACTATTGTACAGCAGGATACATATATTGTATCAGTTATGAACATGCAACAGCTACATCAAAAGTCATGTAAAGCATCATCTCAGCCCTGAACTCCATGAAACGCGTGATGCCAGACAATATACTATAATGCACCACTCATCTACCCAAGCAGGTCACAGTACTTACATCAGTATGCCACTTCTTACATACATCTTCATAGACATCATACAATGCATCTATCTCCCGAACAGCATCTTTGGGTGCAGAATGTAACGGGACCAGAACAATGTTTTGAATAACTGGAACAAAAACATAGATATTATAATATAGAAACAAACTACTTTATATACTGCATACTTCTAGCATTTAATGTCAATAATGATTAAACACTAGCATTATTCCACAGGTCTACTGTACTACAGCGGACATACTGCACCTAACCTTGTCATCTCCACTGGCATATTCTGACTTATGTCACAAGAAAGGTAGATGATCTGCGCTTTCTAAATGTCAGTGTACTTTTGCTGCCACTCAGGGAAGGGAAAGAGGGGATAATAGTTCTCTAGATTATAGAAAGAAGATCAGGGTTCCCATGCTAAATACTGTGGAATTTATTCTGAACAATATACTGTTGTTTATGTTTGCCATGATGTATATATATTTATATTGTCAGATTATACTTTGCCTTTTGTAACTAATTCTATTAAACGTGTTGTACCGAATTTAATAAGAAACTTAATTTGTCATCTCTGCTATTTTTCTAAACTAGCGGAAAACTATCTTCATTAATTTACCAACACACAGAATCCGTTTTGTCAGCAGCCAATTAACCTACCTGTATGTTTTTGGACTTAATAACAATAACAATAAAGTTGATGTCTATGATCACAAAAACATCCCTACCTTGAGTTACAGCTACAGAAAAGTATTTTTTTTGTGAGAAAGAGCCATAAAATCAATAAAAAAACAAACTTAATCAAAAGTACAAATATCTTGTGGTTTCCTATCTGTGCTGTAAAGTATATGTATTTTGGCAAAGTTGTATATATGTTTTGCTTTAACAATTCCAAGCATTATAAGGAAATGTACCACATTAATACAAAGACCAAAAATAGATCAGATAATGGGATAGGCAACTGTGGTCTTGCTAGAATTTGGAAATACAAATCCATACTTCCAATATTCCTGGAAAACCACAGGTTAAAGTCTCAAGACTACATATCCTCCAGGCTGATAATACCGGAACCATTTATCTACCATTTAAGATCGCATTATGTGCTGAATAAAACAATGAAGTCACCTGAAAGGTAATAAAATCACTTGACCTCGGGCTAGATTTACTAAGCTGCGGGTTTGAAAAAGTGGGGATGTTGCCTATAGCAACCAATCAGATTCTAGCTTTCATTTACTTAGTACCTTCTACAAAATGATAGCTAGAATCTGATTGGTTGCTATAGGCAACATCCCCACTTTTTCAAACCCGCAGCTTAGTAAATCTAGCTTCTCATGTCTTATATTGTCACAGTTCTTCTTGATGACTTTTAGTTTAATTATAATTAACATATACAATTTACACTATTACATATATAATTGACACTTTTGTATTATAAAGGATTATACTTATGACCTGTGCCTGGAGCATTGAACATGACCACAAATGGTTCCCTGCTGAAGGTATCTTCTCCAGTGTACATGTTGTGATCGTGGTAATGATAGGACTCTTGCACACTCACCTTGTCATTCCTATAGGGTGTAAATAAACATGATGCATTAGGGTTCTTGAGCATATATCATTTTGACTCCAAAACTGTAATTTGCACTAGGCAATAATCCAACTTTACTGTTTTGTACAGGAGGGTTCCGGTTTATCCTGCAGCCAAAAATGGTCAAACTGGACCAGGTATTGTTGGGCAGATCGGGAATGTAGCTTTGCAGGTTGGGTAACAGTGTATGCGGATTGGGACATGTCCATGTGCTCTAAAGCTGTCTCTAAAATTCTAAAATTGCATTTACTAACACTACGGGCATTCACTAACACTAAGGGGTATATTTACTAAACTGCAGGTTTGAAAAAGTGGAGGTGTTGCCTATAGCAACCAATCAGATTCTAGCTTTTATTTTGTACAATGTACTAAATAAATGATAACGAGAATCTGATTGGTTGCTACAGGCAACATCTCCACTTTTTGAAACCCGCAGTTTAGTAAATATACCCCTAAGGGCCACTTAAGGATCCCAAAGAATACAGGCCCACAATACTTATCTTTTTGTGCAAGTGTGTCTAGTTGCCAAGTGTGTTTTAAGGTGCACATCTACTACCCAGTTTTTATAAAACACCCATGTATCAGCAACTGCATTTGCAGATACTTCAGAAAATGGGCAGTATGTCACTACAAGTATAGCTTACTCACTTCTGAAGCCCTGATAAACATAAATCATGTCTTGATGTGTAATTTAAAAATAAGTGTTCCCTCTCCCCCCCCCCCCTTTCATAACCTGGGCTGGTTACTGCTAATGCAGTTTATGGATGACATGGTTTGCTGGAACCAGTAGCGTCATATATAAAAAAAAGCTCTGAGCTCTGGTTCTTAGGTCACTTTAGGGGGAACAATATTATTATTATTTAATTATTCATTCTTTATACTGCAAAGAGATACAGCTGCTAATAGGCAAACTTGCAGATGTGTCCACCTCCGATATAGTCGCAATTATGTGAACCTAAGCATAGGGAGTTGTAAGATACAGCCACATTTGCATATGGACGTATGCATACGCATCATTGGTGGACATGCACGGTACAGAGATGCATATCTTACAGCAAAAAATGACTCTCAACCAACTCTACATGAGGCACAGTGTGTATTTAAATACAACATTTTAGTCTGTCACCTGTTTAAGTATGTTTCTGCCAATGCAACACACCTATGCATATAAACATCAATTATCCCTGTGATACTCTATCCATGAGTCACGTGTGATCCATTAGGCAACGTACACCCACGTGAACATGTTATTACACTGAGTCCTTCCTGATATTGCAAATAATCTGGGAATTATACCATGTTCAATACCGATACCTTTTGTGTCATCTTTCGGTCATGTTCTGGGTGCCCGCTCAAAACATTGTGCACCTTGACTATATTTAGAGCCCATAACAATAATAGCTACAATTGATCAAATCATATAATTAAAGTGATACATTCAGAAAGAATTCAGAAAGAATACTTCCAAATTAGTACAGTTCTCAAACAATCAAAGGTTTACTGCTATAGAATCTATGTGTATTTACGGAACAATTTTGCAACTTCAGTTTATACATATTTTTAAGCATGGCTGAGATTCTCTGTTGGAGAGTACAATGCTTAATTAGGGACTTTCAGGGTAATTTTGATAGGATTATTTGGAATCTATTGTTATTAACTTTTCAGTTGCTTCTAGTGACTAAGTAAGCATAGATTTAAATTGTTTCTTAACCTGTAAACTGGAAATTTCAGCCAACATGTAGCAATACAGTTTGAAAAGATAGAAGTCCGGGCTCCCGATCCCTTACCTCCTCTTTACAACAATAAAAGACTACTGTTCTGGTTTACTCTCTCTGTAAAGAGTTAACCCTAACCCTTAATGAGTTAAAAAAAAAAAAAATCCAAACCAAATTAACATCTCAGTTGCACAAATGTCTTTTATATGTGTTAAAAAGACTTTACATATACTATATTCTATATGATACAGATGTCCAAACTTGTTCTCCACAGAGAAATCTCACCTGTAAACAAACACGTAACGCTCTTTGTAAGTGTCTCTTCCTAAAGTATCGCTGGACTCGTAGGAATATACGGGTTTTGGAAATTTTCTGTGGATCAATAAAAAGTCAGCAACACACAATAGTACACAACACTGAACATAATAATAACATGACCGAAAAAAACAATGCAATGGCATACCTGTAGTATCAAATTAACAGTTCAATGTACTAAAGTAGAGTTTCCAGACTCATGCCCCAGTCCCTCACTAAAAGTCCAGTTTTTAAGAATATCCATATCTATTGTTTATTATATCGCACCAACATATGACACAGTGGAATGTGTAATCAGCCCCGTTAGAGCTTACAATCTAAATTCTTTACCAGACAAGCACACACACAAATACACACACACACACACACATACACACATACATGCAGGCGCACAGTATGGTCCAATTTTTCAGCAGTTAATCTATCATCGTGTTTTTGAATTACAATACTTGTGAGGCTTGGGAAAGACCGAATAGATAAATCTGCTTTTATCTACATTATATTGTTGCTGTTGTCCGAGGCCAAATCTACCATGTATCTGGTGTTTCATAGAGCGAATAGATCTATCTGTATGTAGGCTGCTTTACATACAGTGTATGACTGGATGGAATCAGATGACGTATGGGGGTATATCTACTAAACTGCTGAATTGAAAAGTGGAGATATTGCCTATAGCAACCAATCAGATTCTAGTTGTCATTTTGTAGAATGTACTAAATAAATGACAGCTAGAATCTGATTGGTTGCTATTGGCAACATCTCCACTTTTTCAAAAACGCAGTTTAGTAAATATACCCCATGGAGTTACTATATATTTTATATAGTTCCCTATTAAATGGATAAGATGGCAACCCAATTTCCATCCTAGATAATTACATTTTTTGTCTCTTCCTAAACACTGCATGTGGCATCATTAATACAGATCTTTCAGGATTGAGGTAACTTGGTATCAGCTTCAACTATAACGTTTTGTGCTTCAAAGAAATGACTAAGAACAGTAAAAGATAAAAAGTAAATTCTGACCTGTTCAGTTCCTCCATCATTAATTCAACTGCACTGAGATCCGTATCCCTGACTTCCTGAATCAGAACTATATCATAACGACACAATATCTGCAAGGATGGGCAAAAATTACAGGAAGGCAACAAGAGCAACACAAACATATTAGAACTTTACAAATCTACAAACATCAAACAAACAAGCTGGATATAGAGGGCCTGAGTCATTAAGGAATGAAAATACTGATATGAGTAATGTTCAAGCCAACAATGTCCAATTCATCTTTGAGTGCAAATGCTCCTTATTACAGCCTAAGATTTCAAAGGCGGCAGAGGAAGGGGACTGGGTGTGTGCACGTAGTCAATGTACTGTAAGCTCAAGCGCACGCAGCAGCATCTGATTCAAGTTTTGGGCATCTCTAAGGTACGTGATTTTCGGTCGTATCGATTGCACCAGCTACACTGGTGTAAGTGCCAATTACTAGTGATGACGGCTGTGTATGAATGCTAGAACATGTGTTTGCAATCGAGCAACTGTAAAAAAGTATTTTATGTTCAGTAGACTTTCAAAACACCCTAATAAATGTATTTTATGGGAACAAAAACTAAAAAAATAAACATTTTGTTTTAATTTTTAATGTTTTGTCATTAATGACTATTATTAACAGATGACATTATTTGAACATTTGTTGCTTCTGTTTTCTGTATGTTCTTTTGTGACTTTATGTTCCACATATGTATTAGAAGTATCACAAAGTTTATTATCTGAAAGAGTAGAGCAGACGTACACCCAGTACTCATCAACAGATGTATCTTCAGATACACTCCTTGTTGAATCCGGATGTGTGTATGCCCGACACATGTGCGTTTTTTTTAAAATGCACAATACGTTCATTTTGCGTTCCTTGATGAATCAGGCCCGCAAACTTAATTTCACATAGAGAGGCACTTGAGAGCAGAACCGTCCCACATCAGGAGGAGCCTCCCATTACTATAATGTGCTACTGGGAGACCCTGCCGCTTCCACTATCAAACTCACAGTCTGTGGCGTCTTGCTTAACTCCATCCCCCTCCTTACGTCATGATACTGCTCATGTCACATGCGGACCTGTCCTTAATAACACAATCACACAAGTGCACAGATCATTGCCTCCCACAAGATCAGTACAATGCAGTAAAATTATCTGTGCTGCTGTGAGTATTCTCATAATCTGATTAGCAACAGATTATGCTATATCGATCAATATCATACTGGCAGGATATGACCACGATAAGGGAGGATGTTTTAATCATATCTATTTGTTATTTTACCGAATGTCAGTGAATATATTCATGGCAGTAATCCATCAATCTTATCAATCACTGTTATCTTTCCACCCCACCTAACATCCAAATTGCCTCAACACATCCCTATTGACCAAGCAGTATTCCTATCCATTTCCCACTTTCATTAAATATTATTAATGGTTTATGTTTTCAGACAACATTATAATAGCATGAGACATACACAGTACTATTAGTGTTTAAGCAGATGCTAACCAGCAACAAATGGGAAAATCACATTCACTTGATTTAGTGAAATAAATGTAATGATAAATACATATGACACAGAGGTGAGCTGTACTTTGGCTTTGCACAAGCTCATGGGAGCAGCGATTAATGAAGGGGAATGAACCATCTCAGACCGACAGTGACCATTGTCCTCCATAAATAACCGCATTGTTTATTAGACTGTGTTTATGAGTTTACTTTATTATATCTACTATGGAATAACATTGAATCACTTGCGATCACATACAATGTACTCTACTTGAAAGAGCAAGTGGCATAAATGACTCTTTACCTTTAATATGATTGTAGATACATCAGGTTTTGTCATCTTAGAGTCTCCAAAGGCCTGAATGTTAAATGCTCCAATCTTTAAAGCTGAGACGCTGCACAGGGTCAGGGTGAGTGCAATCACAACACGAATCATCTCTGTGATGAGACCAAACCACACATTACACACAGAACATCCTCTTACATCTCTGTTTGCTGGGACAATATATATATATATATATATATATATATATATATATATATATATATATATATATATATATTTCTCCGTTTGTCTTCTTGCATGATATGTCAAAGCATTTATATCATGCACTGATGCTTCTATCAGGATGCTGGAGATTTAGCAAGCAATTTTATATTTTTTTTTTTAAGGCTCAATTTATTAGTATTTTTTAGAACCTACTAATGATGCCCCAAACCCTTTATTGTGATCCTGAATCATGTTACAAAATATTGGCTAAATCCTGATTCCAATCTTATCCAAAATTTTCATGAAACTGATTTTCTTTTAAACTTGGAATGGTAACTCTGTCCTACACACTAAAATTACAGGAATTCAGGGCAGGATTGACACAAGTCAAGCTGCAAATCACCTTGAGTGTGCACTAGTGTGTCTGGATGTTCTACCCAACGCATTTCACTCCGCTCTACAGAGACTCTTCCACAAACTAGAAGTACGTCTGGATGAGAGGTGGAAAAATCTTTAGAGGCGCACTGTGTATAAGTGTAAACCTCACTTTAGAATTCAGCCAACCACCTCTTTAGTATCATGCCTTTGTTTCAAATAAACTCAAAAACAATGTTCTCCTAAAATAATGTTTGGTATAGCCTAACTTATCACCTCTGCCTATGCAAACTGCCTCTCGTCTACAAATGTGGCCCTCTTGCTCCGTAATCCTATCCGCCCAGGCAGTAATCTAGGGGTGCAGCCCTCTATTCCCTAAAACCCAACCTGCTATCCACCTTACAGAGAACTTTCTAAAGTTGTGTCATTTATGTTAAAAAGCAAAATAAGTGTCAATGATCTGCACAAGTCATCTCCACATCGGGTAGACTTACATCAAGTTCATTGTTCTCATTCACTCAGTTAACTGTTCTTTGCTGATGAAAGTAAATACGCTTTTCCTGTGCTCATTGCAGGAAAACCACCATCCCTCACCCTAATCTGGCACTAGACACAATTCTACTGTGCCTGACACTGAATATTAATGCTAAATTCAATGAAGAATTGGCCAAACCATAAGGTTTCATTTGAGCCTGTATCTTGCTAAAAATCTCAGATTACAAGTGTCCCCAGCCAAGGGCTGCCTGGCAGAATTTAGCCCAAGACTCAGTTGATCAGCCTATTAGAAACATTTTAAAGGAAAATAAGTGCAGGTAGACTGGCCTGGGGTGCCGATGCCCCATTGCCCCCCCAGCGCAGCCAGCCCCTGTCCCTAGCCAATAGGCAAAATCCTCTCTACCATTGTGTTTTGTCAGAAACCTGAAATTGCGTTCACATCATCTGTGTCTCCCACTAACTGACATTACATGAAACATTTTGTGTTTCATAATAAAATGGGTTATGCAATAAAAAAGGCTAAACACAAGTTTGTAGGCACCATACGTCATCACAGATTTTCCTAACTACAGCAGATATTAACAATACTTAAATTATTTTAAAAAATATATTGAAAACTATTATTGAAGTTAACTAGAACAATAATTTGTCTAATTAATGAAACTTCAATCATCATTTACTTTAAATTTCTTAAGATCTTTTGCTAGCAATTGTCCTTGTGAACACTGATTTCTGTGTTGAAGGATAGATTTACAGTCACATGTAGAACATGGAATATTGGTTTTACTAATTAACATAACTGACTCAGTACATATTTGCATAGTAATTTAGTAATTACAACACTCTGAAACTATACCCACATAACTTTGAAGTTGCACAACTGAATGGATACGTTGCCAAGACATTGTTTGGGTTAAGTAACTCACGCTGAATTTCGATAATGCAAAGCTCACATTAATAGTACATTAATTTTACGGCCACGTTCTGTGTTATTATGGTTCACATGCTATGAACCATTGTTAACTGACAGCTTCTGCATCCTACTGATGCATTTGGAAGATTTTTAGCAAAATAAATTTTTGACCAAATTAAAATCTAGCTTTCAGGGACTCCAAGATTTTAAATACTATTATTTGCATATTATCCAGGATTATTTCATAACCTAATTTTTTATTAGCTTGAAAACTAGAGATGGAGGTGCACTAGTGATATAAAGACTATAAATACTGGAAGAGGGGGTGTGTTAGTGATACAAAGACTAGGAAAATTAGAAGAGAGAGTGTGCACACTGGTTAGCATTGCTGCCTTGCAGATGTACCAGTGTTATAAAGAGTGGGAGTACTAGAAGAGAAGTACCAGTGATATAAAATGGCAAATTCTAGAAGTATACCAGTGATATAAAGAGAGGTAGTATTAGAAGAGAAGGAGTACCAGTAATATAAAGAGAAGTGGTACTAGAAGAGATGGAGTATCAGTGATATAAAGTATGGTGGTATTAGAAGAGAAGGAGTACCAGTGATATAAAGTATGGTAGTATTAGAAGAGAAGGAGTACCAGTGATATAAAGTATAGTAGTATTAGAAGAGAACTAGTACCAGTACTATAAAGTATAGTAGTATTAGAAGAGAAGGAGTACCAGTGATATAAAGTATGGTGGTATTAGAATAGAAGGAATACCAGTGATATAAAGTATGGTAGTATTAGAAGAGAAGGAGTACCAGTGATATAAAGTATGGTAGTATTAGAAGAGAAGGAGTACCAGTGATATAAAGTATGGTAGTATTAGAAGAGAAGGAGTACCAGTGATATAAAGTATGGTAGTATTAGAAGAGAAGGAGTACCAGTAATATAAAGTATAGTAGTATTAGAAGAGAAGGAGTACCAGTGATATAAAGTATGGTGGTATTAGAAGAGAAGCAGTACCAGTGATATAAAGTATGGTAGTATTAGAAGAGAAGGAGTACCAGTGATAGAAAGTATGGTAGTATTAGAAGAGAAGGAGTACCAGTGATATAAAGTATGGTAGTATTAGAAGAGAAGGAGTACCAGTGATATAAAGTATGGTAGTATTAGAAGAGAAGGAGTACCAGTGATATAAAGTATAGTAGTATTAGAATAGAAGGAGTACCAGTAATATAAAGTATAGTAGTATTAGAAGAGAAGGAGTACCAGTGATATAAAGTATGGTGGTATTAGAAGAGAAGGAGTACCAGTGATATAAAGTATGGTGGTATTAGAAGAGAAGGAGTACCCAGTGATATAAAGTATAGTAGTATTAGAAGAGAAGGAGTACCAGTGATATAAAGTATGGTAGTATTAGAAGAGAAGGAGTACCAGTGATATAAAGTATAGTAGTATTAGAATAGAAGGAGTACCAGTAATATAAAGTATAGTAGTATTAGAAGAGAAGGAGTACCAGTGATATAAAGTATGGTGGTATTAGAAGAGAACTAGTACCAGTAATATAAAGTATAGTAGTATTAGAAGAGAAGGAGTACCAGTAATATAAAGTATGGTAGTATTAGAAGAGAAGGAGTACCAGTGATATAAAGTATGGTAGTATTAGAAGAGAAGGAGTACCAGTGATATAAAGTATGGTGGTATTAGAAGAGAAGGAGTACAAGTGATATAAAGTATGGTGGTATTAGAAGAGAAGGAGTACCAGTGATATAAACTATGGTGGTATTAGAAGAGAAGGAGTACCAGTGATATAAAGTATAGTAGTATTAGAAGAGAAGGAGTACCAGTGATATAAAGTATGGTAGTATTAGAAGAGAAGGAGTACCAGTGATATAAAGTATGGTAGTATTAGAAGAGAAGGAGTACCAGTGATATAAAGTATGGTAGTATTAGAAGAGAAGGAGTACCAGTGATATAAAGTATGGTGGTATTAGAAGAGAAGGAGTACCCAGTGATATAAAGTATAGTAGTATTAGAAGAGAAGGAGTACCAGTGATATAAAGTATGGTAGTATTAGAAGAGAAGGAGTACCAGTGATATAAAGTATAGTAGTATTAGAAGAGAAGGAGTACCAGTGATATAAAGTATGGTAGTATTAGAAGAGAAGGAGTACCAGTGATATAAAGTATGGTAGTATTAGAAGAGAAGGAGTACCAGTAATATAAAGTATAGTAGTATTAGAAGAGAAGGAGTACCAGTGATATAAAGTATGGTGGTATTAGAAGAGAACTAGTACCAGTAATATAAAGTATAGTAGTATTAGAAGAGAAGGAGTACCAGTGATAGAAAGTATGGTAGTATTAGAAGAGGAGTACCAGTAATATAAAGTATAGTAGTATTAGAAGAGAAGGAGTACCAGTGATATAAAGTATGGTAGTATTAGAAGAGAAGGAGTACCAGTGATATAAAGTATGGTAGTATTAGAAAAGAAGGAGTACCAGTGATATAAAGTATGGTAGTATTAGAAGAGAAGGAGTACCAGCGATATAAAGTATGGTAGTATTAGAAGAGAAGGAGTACCAGTGATATAAAGTATGATGGTATTAGAAGAGAAGGAGTACCAGTGATATATAAAGTATGGTGGTACTAGAAGAGAAGGAGTACCAGTGATATAAAGTATAGTGGTATTAGAAGAGGAGTACCAGTGATATAAAGTATGGTGGTATTAGAAGAGAATGAGTACCAGTGATATAAAGTATAGTAGTATTAGAAGAGAAGGAGTACCAGTGATATAAAGTATAGTAGTATTAGAAGAGAAGGAGTACCAGTGATATAAAGTATAGTAGTATTAGAAGAGAAGGAGTACCAGTAATATAAAGTATAGTAGTATTAGAAGAGAAGGAGTACCAGTGATATAAAGTATGGTAGTATTAGAAGAGAAGGAGTACCAGTGATATAAAGTATGGTAGTATTAGAAGAGAACTAGTACCAGTGATATAAAGTATGGTGGTATTAGAAGAGAAGGAGTACCAGTGATATAAAGTATGGTGGTATTAGAAGAGAAGGAGTACCAGTGATATAAAGTATGGTGGTATTAGAATAGAAGGAATACCAGTGATATAAAGTATAGTAGTATTAGAAGAGAAGGAGTAACAGTGATATAAAGTATGGTAGTATTAGAAGAGAAGGAGTATCAGTGATATAAAGTATGGTGGTATTAGAAGAGAAGGAGTACCAGTGATATAAAGTATGGTGGTATTAGAAGAGAAGGAGTACCAGTGATATAAAGTATGGTGGTATTAGAAGAGAAGGAGTACCAGTGATATAAAGTATAGTAGTATTAGAAGAGAAGGAGTACCAGTGATATAAAGTATGGTGGTATTAGAAGAGAACTAGTACCAGTAATATAAAGTATAGTAGTATTAGAAGAGAAGGAGTACAAGTGATATAAAGTATGGTGGTATTAGAAGAAAACTAGTACCAGTAATATAAAGTATAGTAGTATTAGAAGAGAAGGAGTACCAGTGATATAAAGTATGGTGGTATTAGAAGAGAAGGAGTACCAGTGATATAAAGTATGGTGGTATTAGAAGAGAACTAGTACCAGTAATATAAAGTATAGTAGTATTAGAAGAGAAGGAGTACCAGTGATATAAAGTATGGTGGTATTAGAATAGAAGGAGTAACAGTGATATAAAGTATAGTGGTATTACTAATGAGGGAGACAGAAGCAATAACACACTGAAATAAATAACAATGAAGAGCTGCCTTCTGGCTAGCTTGATCCTCACGTATATTTATAAATTATAGGAAAAGTTATTATAGGTGTTATACGTTAAACTAGTTGTAAAACTATGAGAAATCTGAAGCATCACATAGACACAGAATAACAATATCTGATACTCACTGGATGGTGACAGGTGAGCCTGGTAGCTGAAATGTGTCTGCGGGTGTCAGTCTGACTCTCCCTGATGGTTACAGGTTCTTTAAGTGATTAATTGGAGTCCTTTGACAGCAGGCTATATAAAATAAATCCTCCCATACAACCACATCTGCCTCAGCCAACAATGCTGCTCCTCCCAACATTGCTTTATCTTATTATGAAAGACAGGTCACGGTCACACCAGTATACATCAACACTATATACACTGTAGTTTATATCATGTTATCAGTGGTTGATTAAGTCGGTCTGGGGTCTTACCTACACCATGGGTACCTTATCATACTCCATGCAGTGACAGACAGCAATAGATGGCTGCCCCTAGGCAGAGCCAGAACATTAGGTCAACGTAGGGCTCAGCAGGCACTAAGGTGCCTGGATTACCCTAATGCATTTTTATGTTTTAAAGTGGTTTATTTATTGAGGGGGACAAGGGGCCCAAACCAGTATCATGCCTAGAGCACCATATGGTCATAATCAACACTTCAACCCTGCCCAGCGGGGAATGAAAGGGGAAAAAATATGGGGGATACATTTTTCATTAGGGTAAGTTTCACATTAAACCGCAGTCCCCATCATTTTCAATAGGGACTGCGGTCTGGGGCAATTTAATAAGCTCCAAAAATCCTAGTTTTTTGGAACTCAAGCCCATCTGTTCTACCCTATGGGGAGAGCATTGTGGAAGAGGGATCTTTAGATCCCGCTCCGGGGTGTCATTACGGCTCTGTGTGAATCATGGCAATGTGCAGCGTGGGACAGAGCCATCCTGCTTCCCACGTGATCAGCCACAACATTGGAACCACTGACAAGTGAATAACAATGGTTATCTCGTTACAATGTCACCTTCAAGGGGTGGGATATTTTAAGCAAGATAATTACTTTTTTTTAATTAATCAACAGTAAAGGGCGGCAGTAAGTGTCATTGTGCTGCATGTTCATCATTACAAGCAAAGGACCATAATGGAGATACAGTATGCCTATTAAACTTAAACTGAATTTCTTTTTATTCTGTATGTGTGTTTATTTTGGCATCCTCCATTTTTTGTTTTCTGGGGAACGATTACAACGGCCATGTACAGGACAAAACCAATATGTTTGGATTCATGACCTTAGTATTTAAAAATAAAGCAGTGAGGTGTTGATACAGTCGAAATTGAGGCATTTTCCTCCATTGCGTAGAGTCACAGAGCTTTTCAGATTTGGAAACAAAATTCGGAATTATTATAATATTAATATTATGATTTAATTCCTACTGCACCAACACATTCCATTGCAAATTAATGTATTCATTCATATCAGTTACTATCCCAGTCAAGCTTAAAATTTAACTTCCAAGGCCAAGAACTGCTAGGACACAATGCTACCACTATGTCAGCCACTGCCTGCATCTGGACTGACGGTGTTTGGGCATCTAAGCACATGACTTGTGCATGGTTTGCAGTTGAGCATACTGGAAGATTTAAAGTGAAAAACAAACCCAATGGAACACATTTTTCTAAGCTATTTAATATGAATCTGAGCAGCAGGCAAACAGTAAAATTCAATATTTGGATAATGTTGCTTCAAGAAGACAAGTGGACCAAACAACCACAGGCAGGAAGTGTCTTAAGTCACTTAGAATCTAGTGTGTTAAACGCCTACACTTCCACAATGCAGAACCATCTCAGAAGGGCAGTGACCCCGTTGTATGTGTACACGCAAGAGTGTGTCAAGGGCAAAGTAGGCACAATTGTACAAGAGACATGCAGTTTTGGTGTAAACCCTGCTTTTGGAAATTATATCTTAATTGTTATTTTTTATATGATGGAATGTTTTTCTTTTACCTCTTGGAAATATTTGTATGCTTCCAAAAATATTCAACAAGCTTTTACTCTTTGCATGTCAATATTGTTTTTGTTGATCATAATAAACTATTTATTTAGAATTTGGTTAAAAAATATAATGTGTAAAAAATATAGACAATCTACACAAACTATTCCAATCAAATAAATAACTATCCCGATCTTATAAATACATCTGCTCAGCTTCTCTGTGAAAAACGTATCATGTATTATTGTCATGTTCAGTTATGCAGCCAATTTGTGTGGACTCTGAGAGGGTATTTGAGTAATTTAATCTCACGGGATGCAGGTTGCTTGGTCGGCCCAGAGACATCGAACGATCTCCTCGACTGTTCAGTTCCCTACAATACATTGCCTTATTGTAGCTCAATGGAAACAGCCATCCAGCTAACTGGAAGAATCACAGATGTCTGAAGGATGGAATGGATCACAACTAGTTTGTATGATCTATTCTCTGCTCTCTGAGAGCCATGGGAGTTTCACCTGAATGCCATAGTCTAACAGTATGGATAAATATGGAAATTATATAGATGGAATTAAGTTTATTTTGCTTTAATTGTTTCAAGTTGATATTTTTTGTCCTGACCCAAACTTTACCAGAGAGAGATTTGTCTGTGGATATTTACCTTGGGCTTTTCCTTTTTCAAGCTTCAAAGAAGACTAGCATACTGTAGGCCTGATTCATTAAGCAAAGCAAAACAAACGTATTGTGTGGTTTTTAGCAAAAAGCTTGCCTATGCGATCGTTATCACTAGTAATCGGTACTTATTCCAGCCCTGTAGCTGGGGCAAGTGATAAGACAGAAAAACACGTACCTTTGAGATGCCCAAAGCTTGAGTCGGACACCGCTGTGTGCGTTTGAGCTTGGCACGTCCCTATTTTGAAATAGACTATGTGCATGCGTCCACACCCCTCCCTGTACCGCCCTTTGCGCTCGAAGATGAATTGGACATTGCTGCGTTCACTGTTGTATCATCATCAGCAGCTATTTATATAGCGCCACTAATTCCGCAGTGCTGTACAGAGAACTCACTCACATCAGTCCCTGCCCCATTGGAGCTTACTGTCTAAATTCCCTAACACACACACACAGGCCAATTTGATAGCAGCCAATTAACCTACTAGTATGTTTTGGAGTGTGGAAGAAAATCTGAGGAGACATGAGGAGAACATATATATATTCCACACAGGCCATGGTCGGGAATCAAACTCATGACCCCAGTGCTGTGAGGCAGAAGTGCTAACCACTAAACCACCGCGCTGCCCATATGGTCTGGTTCTGGCATGCGGAGAGTGATTTATGCAGAATATGGGACGTCACAGCATTTTCAGTTCTTTAATGAATCAGGTCCTGTTTGTTTAAAAATAATAATAATAATAATATAACCTTTATTAAAAGAATACAGTTTAAAAAATAAATAAATGAATGTATGAACAATACAATTTCAAGATTTAAAAATGATCAACAATGAAAATTCTTGTTTGGATGATTGGATTATTCAGTCTAAGTGTAGATAGGAGGTTTTAACCACCTCTAATAAAAAAGAACAAATAATCTCCCAGACTAATTCACTTAACATATATTCTGTATGAATAACCATAGGGAAAGAAACATGAAAGGATAATTATATACTCTAGCACCTGTTGTAAAAAACAAATGAGTGTTTGAAAAAGTAGGACACATAAACATTTGTATGTCACAACACACTCATAGTAACAACAAACCTGGCACATGTCAGATCATGCAGTCTGTAGGTGGGGTTTCAAGAGTAATTAAACATTCAAAGTAGCTGGCATAGATGTTGAGTAATGTAATATATTGGGTGCTTGAGGCATAGAAGAGTAACTTGTGACCTTTATCATTCACATACAAGGCGAAGACACTGTCCTCCAACATCAGTGCAAATGGCTTACATTTCATTCCACAAATTATTTGTTTTATTATTACCAGGTATTTATATAGCGCCACCAGTGATCGGACTGGGGGTGTATACGGTGGTATGCCATACCGCCACTTCTCCTACTGCCGGCATTGTAACACTATCACATTCCACTCAGTGGTGGGATTCAAATAAATTAACAACCAGTTCTCTGCTTTAATGACCATTTTTAATTTACAAAAAGATATACTGAAAGGTAGTTTAATATTTCATGCATTTAATACTCAAATTAATATGCATTTAATGCATATTAATACTCAAATAATACATAATTTAATACTCAAATAATACTTTATGCTGCTAATATCAAGATAAGAACAGTAATGAGTCATGTTATCCCACACAGTAGTACCCCCATTTCATTATGCCACAGTAATGCCCCTCTTCATCACACTCTGCCATGCTGCTTTTGCCCCTCAAAACACTTTGCCATGGTGCCTTTGCCCCTCAAAACAGTCTGTCATGCTACCTTTGCCCCTCAAAACAGTCTGCCATGCTGCCTTTGCCCCTGAAAAAAATGTCTGCCATGCTGCCTTTGCTTCCCCTTGGTTACGTTCCTTCAGTTACCTTTTCTATCGGCTTCTTTCTTCTCTTCTGTCTTCTTGTTGCCGACTCCTCTCTGCGCCGCTCCTCACTCACTGAATGTCGGGCGTGACGTGACGACGTCACGTCCGACATTCAGTGCGGACAGACCAGGGAGGAGGAGTGCCGACGTCGCGCACAGGTGAGTTTTTTTTGTTTGTTTTTTTTCAAGGAGTCTGCTCCCCCCCACCAACGAAGATGGTGGATTCAGCCTGTAGTCACTGGTTCGCCAAACCGAGCCTAAAATTAGGTATTGGTTCTGGCGAACCGGTGAGAACCGACTGAATCCCACCACTGATTCCACTCACTTATATTTCCATTTTTCATACCGCCACTTCTAAATTTCCATTTCGACCACTGAGCGCCAACATATTATGCTTCATTCTAGGGACAATATTTAATCATTCACATTAGTCACTGCCCCGGTGAGCTTACAATCTATACTTCCTACCACACAGACAGACATACAGACCATGGTGAGGTTTGTCAAAAGCCAATAAACCTGAGCGCCTGGAGGAAACCCATGCAAACACGAGGTGCACATACAAACTTCACAAAGATATTGGAAGCTGACCCATTGCCCCTAGGGACTGTGAGACAGCAATGCTAACCACAGTGCCACCATACATATATATAATGCAAGGTTTCAGGGTTGCCTCCTTTGTCAAGCTTATGTGAACAAACACCATCTAGGGGGTTAATTAGTGCCTTCATTTTCAATGGAGGAAATATCTTTCCAATCCCAATTTCCTCCACTATAAATTCATAATGTCATCTTACAGCCCTGCTCTTTCAATTGCTTCCTTCCTCTTCATCACTCACAGAACATGAGTTTGCGACACAGTTCAACATCATATTTCCTCATTCCACCCTCAGTTCATTCTCTCCAGTAACCGAGAACAAATTCTCTGCACTCATCTCATCATCTCACCCTATAAATTGTCCCCTCGACCACAAATCTCCCTCACAATTTCCTCAGTCTCCCCAGCAGGCTGCTTTGGTGTCACACTTGACTCCACCCTCTGTTTTATTCCTCACAACCTAACTATCTCCCAGTCTTGTCGCCTCCACCTTAGAATTATTTCCAGAATATTCCCTTTTCTTACCCAAAATGCTACCAACACTCTTATCCATTCTCTCATCATTTCCCGCCTTGACTAATGTAACTTGCTGCTATCTGGCATTCCTCTCACCCATCTATCCGCTCTTCAATGCATCTTAAATCCTGCTGCAAGGCTGATCTTCCTCTATCACTGCTCCCCATCTGCAGCACCACTTTGCAAATCCCTACACTGACTCCCTGTGTCCTCCAGAATCCAATTCAAGTTACTCACTGTTACCTAAAAAGCCCTCATCAACACCACCCCTGCATACACCTTCAATCTCATATCAAAATCCTCTCCCTCCCACCCTCTTAGATCTACCTCTGACCTTTTCGTTGTCTCGTCTGTGGTGACCACCTCTCACTCCAGCCTACAAGACTTCTCCCGTGCTGCTCCCCACTTATGGAATTCCCTACCACGCTCAATCAGACTTTCCCACAGCCTACAAATATTTAAAAGCTCTTTGAAAACCCGTCTTTTTATTAGAGCTATTCAGATAATACTCGCACTGGATTTTTGCTTCTCGTTATGGCAAGAACACACACAATATATATATATATATATATATATATATATATATATATATATAAAAGAATTGGACATGTCACATCAGTAAATAAACAAGACTTTATTGAGAATATGTATTTTCCCATTTTCACACTGTTCCTGTATGCACTTGCATACAGGAACACATAGATGCCATTTGGAGCATGTAAAAAAAGTTTATTATTGATTCGCCATTAAAAGATTTACTTCAAGTTTTGACAGCGCACCACGTGGGAGACGTAGAGACAACATCATACATTTAAATATAGGCGCCCAGAGAGGCGTTGCTGTTAGAGGAACTATCGGCAGATTGGTGGTTGTGAGTGCATACAGACTGCAGGATTGGAACGACATTGTTCCATTGTTGAACGAGATTTTTAGTTGAGTTTAAAAATCAAATGAAACGATACGATGAGCTTTGGAACGATAACCATTGGATAAATGAATAACTATAGCACCTCGCCTTCAAGTCAAATACATAGAAATTTTCCGAAAAATGACGTTCTGTGTGCTAAATAGGTTATTGTGCTAGTTTTGTTTTGCTAACGGATAAATGCAGAAACAAATGCACTTTAAAATAGTGTGCATGATGTAGAATACACATATTATTTCCATAGGCACACTCATAAACCGACATACTCAATAAACAGACCCACTTGTGTGCCATGATGGAACACTTAGAGGTATATTTACTAAACTGCTGGTTTGAAAAAGTGGAGATGTTGCCTATAGCAACCAATCAGATTCTAGCTTTCATTTTGTAGAATGTACTAAAAAAAATGACAGCTAGAATCTGATTGGTTACTATAGGCAACATCTCCACTTTTTTAAACCCGCAGTTTAGTAAAATACCCCTTAGTATTATTTGCACACAACAACTGATGAAGAAAGAGAGCCGGTGAATGGAAGACCATGCATTGCATCTAAGTTTTTAATGTTTTTCAAGCTTTCGGAAACACACGTGTGAACATAGCCTAACATGCTATCATTGCTTGGGCACAGTGCCCACTTTCTGGCATTTATCATACCTGTGACAGTGAGTCATTAATACACAAGACGGGATGAGGTAATCACTATAGATATAAATAAGGTTTGGTTGCAGTGTTTGGTTATTAATCACTGTTGATTACTGTAGCCATTCCCACACGGAACAAGCTCGTTTCCCCCTGATCTAGTCAAACCTGCACAAAACAATGAACCTGCGTACATACACGTTAGTAATATGACATATGTCAGACTACATTCATGTAAACACAACAACATCAGACTCCTCAATACACCCAAACACTGACAACTGCTGTCAGTAACAACGTTACGTCATATTGAAAAGGAGAATAACACAAAGCAATAAAATATCAACCTTTTACTCTCATAATCCCCATTCTGCACTAATTCCATCAGAATTTTAATCTCAAGGAAGGAAATATTATCCTCCAGGTTGTAATCGGGCTTTATATCATAAATACATATATTTTATGTTGTTGTATGAGCACAATTATCATTTAATACCCCATTTTATTGTAAAAAGGGAAAGTGTAACATTTATTAAAAAAGGTAACCATCACCTCTGAAAGGGATTGTGGAAAGACTTGTATATAATCTATCCTTTAATCTATAAAGCAGGGGGGTCCTGCTGTTCCCTAATATCAGCAACCACCAAAACACACAAACACACAGTTCTCCCTAAGCTAACTTTAGCACCGTGAATGCCATACAAGCAAGGAATTTCAGTTTCCTGAATGAATAATTACTTTATACTGTAATACAGTATCAAATGCCATGCTTAAATGTAAATTAAGGTCTTTAAATTATTAAATCCAACTGATTTAAATCTTCATCATCAATAAAAATAAAATGGTAGAAAGTTAGTATTACTTTGTAATGATACTCACTCTAGAGAAAGCGGTGGTATAGGAATACACTCTTTAGAGAAGCCGGTGGTTTGTCACTTACTAGACAGATACTTATAGGTTAACTGCAAGGGGACACTTTCCACAAATTCCACAGTCTGTCAATACCACCAGCAGTGAGATCAATAAATCTGTATAGGAGTACTTAGGAATGTGGTGGAGTCCGCTATAGAATTAGGTCTTGCTGCTACAATAGTTAGTATATTGTAATATAGTATAAAATCATACAAGAGCATAACAATTAAATAACATTAAATAAAGCCTTGCAATCTGGGCAGCACAGTGGATAAATGGTTAGCACTTCTGTCTTACAATTCAATTCCCGACCATGGCCTTATCTGTGAGGAGTTTCTATGTTCTCCCTGTGTTTGCGTGGGTTTCCTCCGGGTGCTCCGGTTTCCTCCCACACTTCAAAAACATACTGTGTGTGTGTGTGTGTTAGGGAATTCAGACTGTAAGCCCCAATGGGGCAGGGACTGATGTGATTGAGTACAGCGCTGCGGAATTAGTGGCGCTATATAAATAAATGGTGATGATGATGATGATGATGATGAATAGTCAAAACAGCCAATGTGACTGCCATAGAGCCCGATATTATAAGGGAGCCCAACACTGAATAAAATCTAGTGAAAATCTAGTTTCTAATATAATTAAAAGCCACCAAGGAGTTTTGCAATTTGATGAAGATACTAAGCTTTCTCCAGGCTTGTAACATCTTTATAATACACAATTGATGCTAAAATGTGTATAAACTACAGTAAATAATATCTGTATAAAAGGTGACTTTTGAAGAGATCTCTTGTAATCTGTGTCATCACTTCCTAATGGTGTTCAATAGGACAACCTGTGTATTATAGGGAATAATGCTAGGCTTTCTCAATAGAATTGTCTTTGCTGGATAGCCTCTTAACGGAGCGGCTGTCCTGGCATGAATAGGTTCGTAAATTGATCAGAAAATGTATCTCTAATTGTTGCGATCAGCGGCAATAATAGATACTACATTACATAAATTGGTCCTATATAACAGGGCCTCAAAAGAAAACAATATCTCTGATAGGAGCACTCGGAATGCTGTAATCCACTGATATTTAACTTATTTTAAGAGATGTAGTAACATTAAAAATATTCTTTATTGATTCCCTTTAAGATATAAACAGGACAAAGTTATGGCATTAAATAAAGTCTTGCAAGATTAAAATACATGACATAAATAGCACAAAGTGTCAAGAATAATATTTATCACAGATTATCCCCAGACTAATTTGTTTATTAATGAATAAATCCACTCATAAATATATTCAGTGTTTGTTTATTGAAAACACTGACATCCTTGACTTTGTTGCAATTCTTTGAAAGAGTCTCCATTGTAACAATAAGATTGTCATTCAAAGAAATATAGGTTTGTACATGGTAAAATAGTTATAAGCCAAATACTTAAAATGTAATACATTAGTACACCTTGTGGATATACAAAAAGTGAAATTTGTGTATAATATAATATTAAGATTTCTAAGATTAAATTCAATGATAAGGCTGGAAAGATATAATTATTATGTGACTGATAAATCTGGGTGTTAGCTCTGCCTTAAGAATAAATCCTTGTGAGACAATTTTGGGGTGTAACTTAGAAACAATGGTGTGATTCCTTAAGCTGTGGAATGTCACTAGTAGATCATTTCTGCAGCGATCTCTGTACAACGAGTAGGTAGGGAGTCTTCAGTTAGTGATCAATCACAGACCTGACAATAAAGGGTGATACTCTGAAACCCTTACAGTTTCTTACCAACTTAATATTACAGCCATATCAGAATTTATTAGAGAATTACATATTTTACACAGCTGAAAACTTGTGTATGCAGAACTCCATGTCTGCTCTTTTCTTTTTGCATACGGACACCTGCACTTCTCTTGTCTTGCATGTGACTGTTAAAAAGCTGGAATATTTCATGTTATATATTAGGATCTTTGCTTATGCATATGAAATCTTCTGTCTACCTTGCTCTCGAATGACTCAGACAAGTGACTCACTCATAGAAGGACAGCCATACAAGTATAGCAAATAGATTACTAGAAAGTCAATATATACTGATGTTGTTGGATAGAGACTGTCACACAATGAAATGTTATGTCACTTAACACTGTAATTAATTAATTGTAGAAAACATCCCCATTCTGAACATACTACACAAGGCAAGTGACAAGGAACACATAATATCACTGTGAATGCTGTGTGTTTAAGTCACTCTTCATATGTACGATCAAGGAAGATTACAGACAACCATATCCGGAATCCCCCTCCACAGCTATACTGATATAAGAAGTCCACTGGGGGAGGGGTGGGAATGTCCGAGCGCCCAAACACCACAGGGGAGGAAGGCCCCTGACTCCATGTGCAGGGCACTCGTTTTACTGTAAGGGGAAAGGGGAAGATAC
This sequence comes from Mixophyes fleayi, assembly GCF_038048845.1. Taxonomy (NCBI): domain Eukaryota; kingdom Metazoa; phylum Chordata; class Amphibia; order Anura; family Limnodynastidae; genus Mixophyes; species Mixophyes fleayi. The sequence continues at coordinate 25,239,606 of NC_134408.1, forward strand.
GGGAGGGACAGCTCCACAAGGTGAGTGCATCAAGGGAACAACCCTCACCTCGGCTATACTCATGGACTCGGGTCTGCGACGGCGACTCCCTCTCTCCCTTCCGCTCCAGAGATTCTCCACAAACCTTGTCTTACAAATCACACCTGCAAAACAAGGAACACAAAGCCACAACAACAATCCCTTCCGCAGCACCCCAGATACTCAATCCCGAGGGACCGCTATGGAACACAAGGTACCTTTTTCTCCTCGCACGGGACACTCCCACGCCTGGAGATGCTGTCACTCCTCAGGGCTTCGCCCACGGCCTAAGCCCTGGCTGTTAGGCCTGCCTTGTCCTGGGGCTCAGGACTTAGGTGCCCTTCTGGATGGGTGGAGGAGTTCTGTAAACCACTCCAGACTCTACTTCTTAACTACCATGGGACCGAGTCTCCCCTACACTACTTTGGGACTTAGCATCCCGCTAGACCTGGGCCAAATGCCCACTATCAACTATCAGGGCCTATTGCCCTACTAACCATCAGGGATCTTCTGTCCCTCTAACTGCAAGGACCCAATGTCCTACTTCGCTACAGGGCAGCAGCCCTGCTACACTCGCGAAAGCCTATCGCTCATCTCGCCCAGAGGCCTCTGCCTCTCTACACTTCAAAGGGCCTCGTGCCCTGCTACGCTGCAAGGGCCTCATGCCTTGCTACGCTCCAAGGGCCTCACACATGTACTGACCACACAAGTATTGACCACACGAGTAATGACCACACCAGTACTGACCACACCAGTACTGACCATACCAATACTGACCACGTCAGTACTGACCATACCAATACTGCCCACGTCAGTACTGACCACACCAGTACTGACCACACCAATACTGACCATGCCAGTACTAACCAAACCAGTACTGATCACATAAATACTGACCACACCAATGCTGACCACACCAATACTGACCACACAAGTAATGACCACACCAATACTAACCATACCAGTACTGACCACACTAATACTGACCATACCAGTACTGACCACACAAGTAATGACCACACCAGTACTGAACACACCAATACGGAATGTTTTTTTTTAAAAACTAATGACCGGAGAACAATTACCCTGATTTTTGTCACTCCGATCTACAAAGTTCAAAATAGTGCTAGGAAACATCTTAAAAAGCCATACTCTGACTTAGATTGTAATGTAGTTCTCCTTGCAGCCTGCTACACATCAGGGGTGGCATTAGTGGCCCTCTAACCTTTCAAAGGGCTGTACACTACACTTAAGGCTGAATTTACTAAATGGCGGGTTTGAAAAAGTGGAGATGTTGCCTATAGCAACCAATCAGATTCTCTCTGTCATTTATTTAGTACATTCTACAAAATGACAGCTAGAATCTGATTAGTTGCTATAGGCAACATCTCCACTTTTTCAAACCCGCAGTTTAGTAAATCTAGCCCTTAGTCTTTGTAATAAGTTACAACACATTTAATCAAAGAAAAAGACACAAGACACAAGTTCTCAATGGGATTAAGGTCTGGGGAGTTTCCTGGCCTTGGACCCAGAATTTCGATGTTTTGATCCCAAAGCCATTTAATTGTCACTTTTGCCTTATGACAAGGTGCTCAATCATGCTGGAAAAGGCATTGTTCATCACCAACTGTTCTTGGATGGTTGGGAGAAGTTGCTCTTGGAGGATGTTTTGGTACCATTCTTTATTCATGGCTGTGTTCTTAGGCAAAATTGTGAGTGAGCCCACTGCCTTGGCTGAGAAGCAACCCCACACATGAATGGTCTCAGGATGCTTTACTGTTGGCATGACACAGGACTGATGGTAGCACTTACCTTTTCTTCTCCGGTCAAGCATTTTTCCAGATGCCCCGAACAATCTGAAAGGGGAATCATCAGAGAAAATGACTTTACCCCAGTCCTCAGCAGTCCAATCCCTGTACATTTTGCAGAATATCAGTCTGTCCCTAATGTTTTTCCTGCAGAGAAGTGGCTTCTTTGCTGGCCTTCTTGACACCAGGCCATTCTCCAAAAGTTTTCGCCTCACTGTGCGTGCAGTTGCACTCACACCTGCCTGCTGCCATTCCTGAGCGAGCTCTGCACTGGTGGTGCCCCGATTCCGCAGCTGAATCAACTTTAGGAGACGGTCCTGGCACTTGCTGGACGTTATTAGGCGCCCTGAAGCCTTCTTCACAACTATTGAACCTCTCTCCTTAAAGTTCTTGATGATTCGATAAATGGTTGATTTACGTGCAATTTTATTAGCAGCAATATCCTTCCTGTGAAACCTTTTTTGTGCAAATCAATGATGACAGCATGTGTTTCCTTGCAGGTAACCATGGTTTGAACAGAGGAAGAACAATGATTTCAAGCACCACCCTCCTTTTAAAGCTTCCAGAATGTTATTCTAACTCAATCAGCATGACAGAGTGCTCTCCAGCCTTGTCCTCATCAACACTTTCATCTGTGTTACCCAGAGAATCACTTACCTGATGTCAGTTGGTCCTTTTGTGGCAGGGCTAAAATGCAGTGGAAAAGTTGTTTTTAGGATGAAGTTCATTGTCATGGCAAAGAGGGACTTAGAAATTAATTGCAATTCATCTGATCAGTCTTTGTGACATTCTGGAATATATGCAAATTGCCATTATAAAAACTGAGGTAGCAGACTTTGAGAAAAATAATATTTGTGTCATTCTCAAAACTTTTGTCCATGACTGTATGTGTCATGTTATTTTATCTTTTTATATACCTTAGGTATTGTCACATTTTCATATTGTCATATTCAATTCCATTTAATATCATCTTTGTCTTATGAATGATCTCATGTGCTAATTAAGCTTGGATATTCTAGGTGCTACATAACTGAAAAAAAACCAGAATTGTTTGGTTTACAAACTTTGGTTAATTTAATTTGAATTGTAGTGGGTTAAAAGTTAGGGATAACCAATGAACTCCCATAAAGTGTTAGCTATTAAATCAAATCTTGATTTGATTTGAGTTACGGACAAAGTTAACAAGTGTGAGATAATATTTTTTGGGTTATTAATACTTTTTAGACAAACAACGTGGTTTGCTGTGATTAGCCCTTTGCCACACACTCATCACTCAGGCTTTGGTAAGTGCTGTATGTGATACTCAGGGTAGGGCAATCACATCAACAAGCCTCATCCACCCAAGTAAACTGTAAAACTCAGTGGAAAAAAAAAAGGTATTTTCAACATGCCCCTGCCAACATTGAAGGTAAGTGCTTCACTACCTCCAACTAATTTGGGAATCTTTGTTGCCAAACGTTCTATATAAAATATATATATAATGCACAGAAACGTTTGGTTGTATTTGCAGGTGTACTTTGCTCAGTGGATGCATCTAAACAGGTCATGCACAGCAGATCATGAAGCACTAGAACCTCCATCATGTTATTTTTAATGTACTTGTATATAATGCGCTTATTTCATTTTAAGTACTCTTTTATAAGAAGTGGTAGGGTCCAAATAATAAGCACAATATTCTTATTTATTTATTGTGCAGTTGGTCAAAACTGAAAAATAGGGACGAATTGATATTCCCAGGTATAAACTGCAAACAAAAAGGCACTACTAGCACCTAACATTCATCGTTATTGGGTAATCTGGGACATCTTCCACATTTGAGGAATTTCCACTTTTACAACAACTGTGTTTACAGTAACATTAATCTCTGCGGAGTCAATCATCACAGTGCAGGTAAAACACTCTCCAGTTTCCCATCTTCATATTAGGCAGTGTATATCAACGTGACAATGTCTGCTTACTTTTAAATAAAGTTGTTTTTGAAAAAGAAAAAAAAAATTATAAAAAAAAACTTGCCATCGATTGAATAAACTGGATCGAGGCTTGGATTAGCCCCGCCCACTGTAGGATACGGTGGCCGGGTGGGGATGTCTTGGGTTTTGCAGGCCCCGTTGTAATCGTGTGTGGTTCCTGTGAGCAGGAAGAGTCCGGTCCTGGGTGGAAGGTGATTATTAAACGGCTTTATTCTGATATGTGTATAATAGTGTACAGAGCTGTATTGCTTGTGGATAACCCGAGGTGCCTGGTAATCATGCTATGGGGGAGATGGTTTCATAGCCATGTATTTATGTTATCATTAATAATTTACTTATTTAATCTGCACATAATTTTTAAGCATTTTGTAGATTTTATGCAGTTGTTGAATTACATGTCAAAGGATGCAGGCTGGCAGGGTATGCTTGGACTTGTAGTCCCACAGCAATCGCTGTACCACAGATTTCCCAAAATTGACCTTATGGCATGTGTGTAAACTAAGCTGTCTGCTCTTTTTTGACAGGGACACGATGAGTGACATTCGCCATTCTCTCCTGCGTCGTGATGCCCTCAGCGCAGCCAAGGAGCTGCTTTATCACCTGGACATCTATTTCAGCAGCCAGCTTCAGAGCGCCCCGGTGCCGCTGGTCGAGAAAGGGCCCATCGAATTGCTTGAAGAGTTTGTCTTCCAAGTCCTCAAGGAGCGGGGGACTCATGGCAAGGTGCCTGCATGTTCTGTTCTACTAAGACATTGTGATGGTCATCTGTACACAGGGAGCAGAATCATTTATACAATTATTTTGTTATATGTGTCACATTTCCCTGCTAGAACAACAACAAATTATTCTATTGAACAAACAAAGACCCTTCAGTTTCTTTTCAGAACATAGTTACAATATTGTAGTGCAAAGTCAAAATGACTGAATGGGCTAATAAGTATAAGTAGAAGTACGTGCCCCAATAATTAACTAGCTGCATGTTTCTCCTTTTTTAGCGTCTTACTGACATGCAAGAACTGCAGTTGCTGGAGATACTTTGCAACTACTTCCAGGAGCAAAGCAAGGAGCCAGTCCGTCAGGTCATCTTTTCCTCGCTCTTCAGCCCACAGGGCAATAAAGCAGATGAGCAGCGTATGGCTCTGCTGGGGAAGCTGACGTCTATGGCGGTGGCAGTGTGTCGGGTACCTGTGCTGGAATGTGCCGCTTCATGGCTGCAGGTACAGAGAGTAACTGGTAAACGGTCGACTTTCATGAAATACAATCTAATGCTATATAATTATTTACAGAATCTTATTGTTCGTAGGTAAATACCGGCCTTTTAATTTAATTTCAAATAATATGTATATTGAGTGATTGCTGCGTCTGATGAATTTAAGTTTCACTTGGATATGTAGAGTTTGGGGGACTGCAGATAAGTCAGATTGTGGGAGACGTTTCAAAGGGAGTAATTGTTATTCAATTGAATCAATATTCAATTGTTAGCGAGTTTCGAAGTTCGAGCGCGTTAAGTCATTTTTTTGCTATTTTTCCTTATTTTCGAGTGCGGAAACCTCTCCCGAAATTCTAATTTATTTATTTTTTGTTACCGAAACGGTGTTATCGCGCTCCAACCGTTTGTCAATGTTAAAGTATAGGCTGTTTTTTAACGCTGATTGTGAAACAGGCAAATCTGTTGTTTCATCTCGCACCTCCTTGGTCTGCTCAAAGAAATTTTTTTTTTATTAAGTTAAGAAAAATATACATTGTTGCTTGCAGTGCTGGGGCCCTTCTTGATTGCAGTGTGGGGACCCATTCTCTTGTGCAGTGCTGGGGCCATTCTTGATTGCAGTGTGGGGGCCCATTCTCTTGTGCAGTGCTGGGGCCCTTCTTGATTGAATTAATTTGCATTAATTTTTTATACTAAAATGACTGCCTTAACCACTCCTCATTTCAAACTCACTAGGGCCAATAATAGAGCACGAGGGGGTGGATGCAATATTAACAATTGAATTGAGCGTTTTTTTTCACCCGTCTCGCTAACAATTGAATATGCCCCATTATGTCTCGAGGGTAAAACAGACATTGGAGAGCTCTACATTTTGAGCTGTTGATTTTAGTAGTTGTTAATGAGCTTTATGTTGCTTTGTGAAGTTATGTGAGGTAGTTGACTCTGTTCTGTATTCTTCTTATGTTAATGCCAGCGCACGCCAGCTGTGTACTGTGTTCGTTTGGCCAAAGCACTGGTGGATGACTACTGTGGCCTAGTTCCAGGCTCTATTCAGACGTTAAAGCAGATCTTCAGTGTCAGCCCTCGTTTCTGCTGTCAGTTCATCACTGCAGTTGCTGCACTGTATGACATGTCCTCAGGTGAGTGACAATCTGTCTCTTTATAGTTGTTGTGTTTCCATCATGGTCAGTGTTCTCTTGTTTTCTAAAGAGGAGAAAATGTTTAGCTGTTGTACACAAGTCTCTACAGTCATCTAGTTTTATCTGACACACATTATGCATAATGGACCTTTTTAATGTCGGGAGCAAATTTGCAACCTTTGGCAAAACCAAGTTGCTCTGCAGAGAGGCAAACTTACACGTGCGTACCAATTTTAGAGTTATTTCTTTTTTATTTTCTTTGTTCCTAACTAAAGGATATATCAATACTGTCTCCAGTTGTTTCTACTATATATTTTTAATTACCAGGTTTCACAGAGACCAGTATAATTACTATGACTATACTTCATTAACCATTGCTGTTCCAAAGTGAGAAGCATAAAATGATTACAAAAATATATCTTTCCAAACAAGTCTCTGTTCTAATATATTGCAGAGGATCTTCTCCCCCCTCATAATCTCCTGGAAATGATTGTAACCTGGATTTTCGAGGATCCCCGTCTCATTCTGATCACTTTCCTCAACACTCCCATCACCGCCAACCTGCCCATCGGCTTCTTGGACTTCTCGCCACTAATGAGCCTGGTGCGGTGGTGCGTGATAGCCCCCCTGGCTTACAGACGCAAGCAGAAGGCGGCTGGTGGTGGGGTGACTGGAGACAATCAAAGCCTTTACTCCAAGCTACACTTGAGTGTACTGCAGGGCCTTATGGTCCTCCAGACTCACCTGACCGAGAAAAACTTATATGGGCGACTGGCGCTAGTGCTGTTTGAGCAGTTGGTACCTCTAGTCGAAGAGCTGGGACAACTCTGTGAGGAGCTTAACCCACTGAATGCCGAGCAAGAGATGGAGCTGGCGTTGGATCGGCTGGCACAGGCGCTACAAGTCTCCATGGCCACAGGAGCGTTACTTTGCACCCGTGGTGAGTATTGGATCAGACCTAAAGGAAATGTTCAAAACTCAGAAGGTTCTAATGGATGTGCAGATTTCCAATATAGTTGTAGCAAGCAAGCAAGCCATTCGTGAGTGAGCGATGTCCTGGGACGTCACTGTTTTTATTCAATTGATTTGTGTCCGAGTCAATAGGGCAGACTCCCTTGTGGCTCCAGAAAGATGTATCCATAGAGGTTTTGTCCGCCCATTGCGGCTCTCAGGAGTACACACAAGCTTGGGTAACATATTTAATGTTTAGAAGTCACCAGTTATCACTCTTCTTTACTGACTATTGTTTTCCAAAGACAATGTTGACTTTTATATGAGAAAGCCAACCATCATTCTTCAGTAAGATGTGCTGTCTAAAAATAAAGTAGTTAAAAGGAATAATTTAAGGAAAGCTCTACTATGAAGAGCTGCAGTGGGAATCTGCTGTTTAGTGCAACCCTGCACAGTGAACTTTTCTTAAAAAGTTCAGTACTACCATAATTTCCAGAGACACTAGAGTGTACAATGGGACTTAGCCATGACATTTGTGATTTCATTGTTACTATAATGTATTTTTCTTTCAGATGACCTCAGGACCCTCTGTGCAAGGCTCCCCCATAATAAGTGAGTGCTTTCTATATACTGTATTTATTTGATTAAAATGAAATGGACCATCACATGTAAAGTGAGTTTAAACATCACATGCTTCCAGTGAAAGAAGACAAGATATATATTCAAACTTGCATCAGTTCAGATGTTTGGTATTGTATGTAACATTGTTATATACCCCACATCACGTTCCTTTATCCGATATTTTAGGTCCCAAAATACTTCTTGTAATATCCTTCAATATGCTTACACACAGGACATGTGATTATGTATAGGACAAATATCTCCCAGTGACCAAACCCAATAGTACTAAGAAGAGCCTGAAGCTTTTAAATATTTACTTGTGAATGTTTCTAGTAGCTTTTATGTAAAATCATTTATGGCTAAGGTTAAGCAGGAAGTATACATTTTAAGGAGAGCAAAACAAAAAAAAAAAAGTTTGCTCCTAGACAAACCAAGTTACAATGCAAGGGGAGCAAATTAGTTTATTATTTTGCGTGTAAGGAAAATACTGGCTGCTTTTTCTTGTAGCACACAAATATTTGATAGTTTATTTGTACACTGACATTTAAAGTGTGTCTAGGGAATGCCGTATTCCACCTATAAATCTGTCCCCACATTTTATTTTTACCCTCCCCTCCAATGCAACATAGTTTTGCCCAGATGCAAAGTTACTCCTTTTATATGCTTCGCTCTCCTTCATGTCTCGGGCACTTTGTGTCTATATCTATTGAAAACCCAGTCACCTTAACGTGTAAGAAATATATCATTTTTTTATTTTTATTTTTTTTAGTTAGTATATATTATAAATTGTTATACTATAGATGTAATTTCTCACCTGTATTCCCCTTCATGTTCTCTATCGTGTTTTATTGCATAGCTACAGATTTATCAGCTAAAAAACATTTTTGCTCCTGAACTGCTCTCTACTCCAATAGCAGATCCATGGTTCCCCCATGCCTGGTACACTTGGTATTTGGGAGATACTACCCTTTCTAGCACCAGCTGTCCCATGATCCTCCAAGCTCAGCTGGTGTAAATTGACCATTTCAACGTTATGGGTCGGAAGCTGGTTAGAGGATTCTACTAGTTGGGGTGGACTTGAAGGGATTTATTTATTTTTTTGTAACCTGGCTTTTTCATTTAATGACAGGGCTATTGACCCATATAATAGTAACTTTGTTTTTTTCTTGTAGATCACTGCAGAGTAATGCTCAATTAACCCTCATTATTTTTTGTGTTTTTATTTTTTTATTCCCCCAGCCTAATGCAGTTGGTGGTATCTGGCCCAGTTCAGCCGCAGCCTGCTCATCCCACTTTGACTCCTACGTACTACCCTCACATTCATACGCCACCTCTTGGTTACCCCACACTTCCTGCTCATGCAGCACTGCCCGCACATACATCATTGCCTGCCCATGCAGCTCTGCCTACACACACATCTCTGCCAGCTCACGCAGCACTCCCTACACATGCCGCTCTTCCCGCGCACCCGTCTTTACCAGGTCATCCTGTGCAGACGTTCATGCCGGGCATGGCCTTTCCTTATCGCCCGATGCGTTGACTTCATCTGCAATGTTACAGAGAGAGACTTTCATTGTCACAGAGCTGCAAGAGGACTGCAGGACCCAGAGAAGCTTCAGGGATCAACAGAACACTGTTATTCCTGGATAACAAGGACATCATCACAATACAGGGAGGGCAGGGTTTATTAGCTTAATATGGAGATGGTTCCACTGTTTAGGTCACTCTAATTGTTTTTCCATTAATAATGAGCGCCTCAGACATCACCAGGTTCTCTGTTGTTATTGTACAACTTTACGGACAGATGGAGTTGTCAAAGAAAAATAAATCGGGGCTCTCTTGTGACCTGGTTTGGCGTGGGGAGAGCATTTCCTCCAGCTCATGCTTGATACGCTATGTTGTCTTGTGCCTTTCTCCTAAGCACACAGCAGGAGAGCTGACCTGGGGACAAGATCTATTCTTACAAAGTGACTTGACTTGTGTGTCAAATTATCCTGACTGTGCTATTCCTGCTCCTGAGTTGGCTTCCACTGTGCCAGTAGATAGTCATCTGCTAGCTGGCACAATATGCTGGGACTTGTAGTTCCACAACACCTGGCGAGCCGCAGGTTTGCCAGACTAGCACTAGTCCTTACACCTTTCCTGCTGTGTCGTTAAGAGGAAGGCATTCCCAGGAAATGGCTTTTTGCATAAAGAGCATGCTGACTTAAATGCCTTTTTTTGGAGGGGGGGGGGGGGGGGGGGGTCTTGTACCTGATTCTTTGGACTCTGGGGTATATTTGCTAAGCTGTGGGTTTGAAAAAGTGGAGATGTTGCCTATAGCAACCAATCAGATTATAGCTGTCATGGTATAGACTCTGTAGAGTGCACTAGCTAAATGATAGCTAGAATCTGATTGGTTGCTATAGGCAACATCTCCACTTTTTCAAACCCGCAGTTTAGTAAATATACCCCTATGTATGTAAAGCTATAAAATTTAATTGGAGAACCTCTCTTTGCTTGATTACCATGGATTAGTGCTATTAACAGAATAACTGTTCAGCTTCCTACCTGTACAGGCAGCAAATAGGATAGTATTAATGTTCTACCGCCTAATGTGTGCTGTATTACATTTTTAGGAATTTGTTGCCTACCAGGCAGGTGACATAACACGATCTACTAATAAGGAGCTGTGACAGAGTAGGAAATAACGGCACCCATAGAAGATGGCTTCACACAGAAGCACTTAGCCTCCACCTGTAGAACATTTGCCATATGTGTCTTGGACTAACTCCATCTGTATGGGCTGGCAATCCTTTTTGAATATCCTCTGCAGTACTGACTGTAGTTTGAGGGGGGAGGGGGAAGATATTTGCCAAGAAATTATATCTTGAATTCAGAATCCATTTTGTTTCAGTATATTTGTATTATGATTTGTTTTTCTGATGTAATTTAAGGGTTTTCCGAGCTGTAATTGAGTTATGGCTGCACTTAAGGAGAAGCAGAGATGTACTAAAGTTCCTGTAATCTTGGGGCCAGGCCTGTTTGTAATATATATACATAAGTAACATCCAGATGGCAGACAGAACGTGTCACTAGTGAGCGATGGGAATCTTGGACATGGAAATCCCTTTGATAACCTATTTGATTGACAGGCTTTTCTAAATTTAAGATTCTGATTTTAAAAGTAATTTTTAGGAGATACCCTTTTTAAAATGACACAAGCACGCTGAACTAAGAGCAGCTACTGTGTTTATATTTTTGTGTATATTTTTTTTAAAGAAAATGTGATAATTAAATAATAAAGAAAAGTATTTGCCAGCACAGCACAAAATATATTTTTCCTCAGGCCCTCTGCAAATATCTGAACAATATACTATAGGTGCCTGTATTAAGGTGAACTACATGTTATAAACACCTGCGTTTATATTCAGCCCTGTGCTGAAGGATATAGAGCAACCTTTTATTGCCAGTGCGCCTTCCAGCTGAAACATCCAAGTGTGCCATATATAGATATACACACATTTTTATTCAAAGGATAGGGCATTTAAAAAGGTAAACAAAGATTAAAAAAATGTTTCATCTGTTATTGTCATTCAGAGATGGCAAAAAAAAGAAGGGGTTACCGCCAACAATAGCAGTATTATACCCAGAGGTAACCCTCTGAAGAAAAAGCCCATACAATTTATTAAAGGAAGGTTGTGCTTACCCGCCAGTCTCAGGTTCAGTTATGTGGCGCTGGATGCGGTTTTGCCTTGGTCGTTTACCTCCTTGGCAGCTAACAACACTGCCTACCACATTCAGGAGAGGAGAAGTGGAAGACAAGGGGGTAGAAGGTGCAATAGCACTGTGGGTTGTGGGCGCACATATGACTAAAGGGGAAATAAATGGGATGGAGGGGACAAGGGAGACATGCACACAAAGAGAGAAAGGGACAGGCAGTCCTAATATAAGACATACACACAAACGGGGCACACGTAGGCAGGGACCCAGGGCCGTAACGGGCTGGGCGACCGCCCAAGGCGTAACGCTAAAGGGAGGCGCAATTTCGGAATATTTTAGGTTAATTCGGTTAAAATTGAGCGCTAGGGGGAGCAGCATTTTTCTTTCTCGCCCCAGGCGCTAGAATTCTAAGTTTACGGCTCTGCAGGGGCCAGAGGCAGACATTGGGAGGAAAAAATGGAGACAGAAAAAGTCAGGGTTGCAATGCAGATGGGAGAGCTAATTAACTTGGATCAGGTGCCACTTTTACAGTGCACAGAGTCTGAAGGGAGAAGAAGGGACACAGCCGGACGCTAGATGTTGCACTGCAGTATCTACAGTCCAAATGGAAAGTACTTGTTCCCCCAGAGAGACTGGCGGTGGAAGCTCAGAGCTACCGAAAACAACGCGCCCCCTTAATGTCTGGTTGTGACCATGGGGTTGGTGTGCCAGTGAAAACCGCTCTGCGTGCCACGTCTGGAACGCATGCCGGGGGTTGCTGACCCCTGAAATAGAGGGTAGTGATGCAAATCTCAGTGCTTATAGACTGGCACTTAAGATACAAACGTAAGATACAAAAATTTGTAATATTTGCCAATTTTGATCAATATATATTTATGATTATTTCACTGGGATATGAGTACCAATTAAAAAAAAAAATTGGTAGAAAGTGGCTTTAAATAAGTAAAGTTTAAGAAAACTGAACTCAAATGAGAGCAACTGGAGCCTTGTCAGAGTTAGAGAAACTTATAGTCAAGCTGAGCATGTGAACATTAACAACCAAAACGTTACCAGAGCCACCTGCAATATAAACATCTACAAAATAGAGAAGGTGTGTGAAATGCACCTCCTTATGAAATGAAATTCATATGTCTGACTGGTTTTCTTCACCAATTGTGTTCAGATTTCATTATAGAACCATATTATGCTGCTTTTACAGAAATTAGTGGGTTCTGTAGATTGACTTTATATGAAAAGAAGCAGAATAGGTGGTCCATATCTTTAGCACATGGTTGCCTCCTGAATTAGGGGGATACCTTATGGATAATATGGCAATTTTCTTGCAAGGGAGAGCATCTTCCTATAAGGTGGATGTGGTATGATCATGCAAAGTGCATCATCAAACCCCACCTACATCAATGACAACTGAGTGGGCAGGGATGTTATTAGTGTAATGATGCAAATGGTATCAAGTTACGTCAATTTATATTATACCTTCCCTCGGCACTGTGGTGGAACTACTGCCACTGCAGGTGGTACGGGCATTATAAGGCCTGGCAAAGCTAGGTAACTCTCCCAAAGCAACACTCTGCTCTCAGGAGATCAGAGTGGGTGTCTCTACTGAGCATATTTGGGTGAGGCAACAGTAGGGGTTTTACTGCACACTCTCCGGTACCATGCTTGCTGGAGTGGCATGACTGGGTTCTCCTCCAAATTTTGCAATGGGGCCTGGAGAAGCAGTGGTTTACTTCAGTATTTTCCTGCAGGAAGCTATGAAAGTAGCCAAATATGCTTTAACACAACAAAAAAATATAAATGATGACCTAGGTCGGCATGTCCTTTGTGAACTGTGAGTGAAAGTCACAAGTGAATTCTTCTATTAGGATATAATGCATGCCTAGGTGGGCTGGGACTGAGCTCTGGAACTACATATTGAAACATTTTCTCTTAGGACTGAAGTATTCGGGAGCTGGAATATTTAGCTATTTAATAGTGTTCACCAGCTGCATATGTCTGCCACAGGTTTGGTGTGACCTTGCGGCCCAAGAATAGCTTGCAGTTTCCTATTAGCAGGCAGTGTCGCACCCTCCTAGACTGAGGTTGTGTAGCATTGGAAAAATCCACTGGTGCAAAAACAATTTCATCTTGTGATTAATGGAAGTCTGAACACCATTGAAGAGATACCAGTGGTTTCATAACACAAATGCATTGTGGGACTATTGTCTTAGAATGTGTAAATTGCCACAGCATTACTGCCTGTATACATTGGTCTTTGCTGGTGCCACCTGGTTTTCTTAGGACAGACCCATTTTTTTATTTTAAACACTTGGATCCTTACAATGTGTTTTATTCCATAATTTGGACTTCATGCAAACACATTAAGTGGCAATAGGTTCCTTTAAAAGTTTTACTTTATTATACCGTTCAACATTGCCACTGGGCAAATCGGGACATACTGACAAAAGGCGGGTATGGTCTGGCCATACGGAGAACACCTTTATTAGGTTAGGGCTGTGCGAGAGGGCTGACAACCTTAAGGGGGAGCAGAAAGATGAATATTTTAGGTTCATTTGGTTCGTTTTTGCCCCAGGTGCTAAAATTTGGCTCTGGTCAGCGTCATACCCAGGGGAGGCGGAGGTAGTGTGCACTTCTTTCTTTGTGCAGCTCTTTTGAAGACTAGGGGCTAGGTTTACTAAACTGCAGGTTTGGAAAAGTGGAGATGTTGCCTATAGCAACCAATCAGATCCTAGCTTTCATTTATTTAGTACATTCTACACAATGACCGCTAGAGTCTGATTGGTTGCTATAGGCAACATCTCCACTTTTTCAAACCCGCAGTTTAGTAAATATACCTAGAAGGCAGGGCCGTAACTAGGGCTGTGCAACAGGGGGCGACCGCCCAGGGCGCAACGCTGAAGGGGGGCGCAATTTAGGAATATTTTAGGTTAATTTGGTTAAAATTGAGGGTTTAGGGGGGCGGCATTTGTCTTTCTCGCCGAGGGCGCTAGAATTCTAAGTTACAGCTCTGCTAGAAGGACACACTTGCATTAGTCTCTGTAAAGCACTATGTGATATTGCACTATGTGATATTTAGGCGCTATATAAAGGATAATACACAAATACGCTTTATTTGTGACCTAATATAAAGCATTTTTCTGGAGTGAATGGATTGTGCAAACTGTAGGTCACATGAGAGTATCTTGTTTTTTTATTTCAAAATCACTTTATTGCATGTACTGATCGTTTGTAGCCTACTCTGCACGTGACAGGTATATAAACTGATTTACTAAAGTGGTTTCATTGGATTTGATCGTCGAGGAAGATGTTCTCAGGCAAACTTGCTCTTTTCAATGCACCTGACAGCAAGGTGTAGCCTATATTTGGGTAAACCACCAGCACTAACAACTTCACAAGGGTATTTCGCAAACGAGCGGCCATAAACCTATTTATAACCGTCCCCCTCAGCCAGCAACGCTTACTACGCATGCGCACACAGCCGTCCCCACCAGCCAGCCCGCTTACTACGCATGCGCACACAGCCGTCCCCACCATCCAGTCCGCTTACTGCGCATGCGCGCGCGCAGGGATCGCTTTTGTTGCTATGGAGACGGTGACGGGCCCGCGCCCAGCAGCTGGGATGCTCGCGCCCGCGGCAAGGAAATAGCTGTCCTCGCGAGTTCCTGCGTCGGTGACAGCAAAACAACGGGGTTACCGGAAGTACCGGGGGGGAGGCCGTTCCCGGGACTGCAGCGGCAGACACAGCACCCAGCGGAGGATAAAGGGGTAACTACTGATATCTGTGTATGTGGGGGGTAGATCAGGTGCAGGAGGTGTGGGGGGGCCCTGGTCATACACTGATCAGTGCTGGTAACTGCTTCTGTCACCCCCTTATATGGTTATTACTTATAGTGACACCCAGCACAGAGTAATATGACATACTACACTATGATATATGATACAGGGACACGTAACCTCTGGTGTGCAATAGGATCCTGTCATCAGTCAGCACCAGTTGGGAATAATACACCTGCACTAGTAAGTTATGCTCCATTACCTGCCGTATCCTGTGTCCACCAGTCCTAATAATGGCTAAGATCACAGATCTGATTTATGAGCAGATCATCCAATATTGCTCTAATTGTAGTTCCCTATATTGAGAGGTTCCTTACACTGTGCATGAACCTCCTTTTTTCTATATGTTGTACAGTTGCAGTAAGTTGGAACAGTTATTTAATTGATCTTAAATGTCTAAAACGGAAATACAAGTTGGCTTATAGCCAATAGTTTCCATTACTTGACATGTTTGCCATTGTTTCTATATTTGCTTAAGCTGGGTACACACTATACTGTTTTCGTCCAATAATCGGCTCAAACAGCCGACATACGACCGCTCGTTCAAAAGTCAGGTCAGTGTGTGCAGTGACACGATGGTCGAAAGTCTGCCCAAATGGACGATTGTCGCCTCATTTGGTTGGCCGTACCGTTAAATATTTTCGTTCCAATCTCGTTTCAGCTGTGTAGTGTGTATAAACTTCCGTCCGATCCACAACAGTGAGTACGTAATTACAATCATTGCTCACGACAACATGGCTGTAAAAAGTCGCTAAAGGGACGTCCGCTCTTCCCTTTATCGTCCTAAACAAGGCTAGTGTGTATGCAGTCCATGGACCGAGCGATCGGAACATCGATCGCATGTAAAATCACTCGGCATAAAAAGTTGGTTGAAATTTCTGTAGTGTGTACCCAGCATTAGTGTAAGCCAGGCCAGGCTAACAAAGTATTGTGAAACTATAAGTCCCAGCATGCCCTCAGAGCTATCAGCTGTGAGGGCATGCTGAAAGCTAATAATAATAATAATCTACAGTATGCAATCTCCCTACATTTCTAAACTTCCCTTGGTAATGTCATATTTCCAAATACTACTGACCACATAAACATGAAGACCAGTGATGAAATGGCACTGGGATTTGTCAGTCACATCATACCATAGGAACCAATAACTGTTGCCTACAATAGACTGGTACTGTAGTGTAGTATATGACTTGGATATTGTTTCCACTGATCAACAAAGTAAAATTAGGGCCAGTATCTTCTAATATAAATGCCAGCTTTATTTTCTTACTTTATTTGTCTCTAGCTCATGGAGTCTCTGTAAACAGTGTTGGAGCTCAGGGCTCAGTCGGGGAAAGCTGATCTGAGACCAGTCTGCTCCGGAAACAAGGTGAGGTCTCTGGGATTCAGATGATTAACCTTGTATTTCCATTTTGGTACAGAATATAAGATATTATTGTTTTCTGGATTCACAGCGTGTGTTTGATCATAGAAGTGCTACAGAGCACTGTTCCAGCGTCTAAGGTCCAGGAATTGCTTCTGTCTCCTGGCCAGGCTATAGAAGGCAGTGTCTGGGTGCACTATAAGGGTTGTTTGTGTGTGTAGATAAACAAGCATGTTATTTTTTCCTGGTGGCTCAATATACAGGAGACTACAAGATGACTGGCATTATACATGTGTGTCTGGGTTAGGTTGGTCCCAGGGTATAGCTGGCACTGTTGACTAGGTGGAGGGTATGGGGGGCTGCTCTTGGGCTCAGTACGATTGTGAACTGTTGTCTATGCACAGGGGACAATGACTCTTTTATTACTATTTTACTTGATACTATACAGGAATAACACTCACTATTTTGTCTGACCATACCTGCTTATAAGTCTAAATTACCTCACATTTTCTGGGCAAAATACAGATTCCAGTGTTCTGACATTAACTTCTTCATAAGTAACTTCCTGGTGTGCTTTGTGTTTTGAACCAAGTACATTCTAAATCAGGGTTACCACTTAATCTTTTTCTTCCTTCCAACACATGTTTTCTATTAACTGTTTAAGGTGGTTTCCAGGGTAATGGGAAGAGTAGCACAATGTTTGGGTTCCTCTCCCTTTTCCTTTAGCTATAAAGTGGATAGGGTAGAAACTTCCACCAGTATATATTCATCTGAGGGAATTTAGGGGTTGTTTGAAAACCCCAATAATGCCACACTGCCACCTACTTGTAAAAGGTTACTAACACGTGCTTCTTCCCCCCTAAGCTCCATGGGCTGCTTCATGTTTCCTAGTGCATATCTGCTCTTCTCACAACACCCTGAAACCTGGGGCTGTGTGATGCTGCAAAGTTGGGTATGAGCAGGAGGACCAATCAGAAGTCGCAACTGAGAGATTATGGCTTATGATTTCTCTTCCAGCTCACACTCCATGTCCTCCCCTTATCCCAGGGTTCGTAGGAGCAGACCCCAGGGCTGCATAAAGTAAAATGTATGTGGTAGTGGAGCTTTAAACACTTGGTGGTATATTTACTAAACTGCGCGATTGAAAAAGTGGGGATGTTGCCTATAGCAACCAATCAGATTCTAGCTTTCATTTATTTAGTACATTCTACAAAATGACAGCTAGAATCTGATTGGTCGCTATAGGCAACATCTCTACTTTTTGAAACCCGCAGTTTAGTAAATATTACCCCTTGGTCTTTTCTGACACAGTTTGACAATGGCAAGCTGTGTTGTAGCAAAAACCTAGGCCATGTTATACAACCTGCAGGCGGTGATAGATCTCAAGGTTACAAACCATTACTAATCAGTTTTGATATGGTATTAGACTGACTTATTGTTATATTTCTGTTCATAAAGTTTATAGTTTTCAATTTTTAGTGCTGATTGCCCCTCCCCCCTCTCTTTGTCAGGTGTGAATGAGCGAGGAAGAGCCCCCCCCTGCTCTCGCTGACACTGTTCTGCGTTTCCTTTGCCATGATGACATAGACACAGTGAAGGAACTATGTGCCGACTGGTTCCCCATCGAGTAAGTCCTATTCAGGGGTGAGTTACACTGTGCCAATAGTATACATGGAAAATCGCCTGTGTAATCACTTGTGTTCAACCACAGGTACCCAGATTCCTGGTACAGAGACATCACATCGAACAAGAAATTCTTCTCCCTGGCAGCCACATACCATGGGCAGATAGTGGGCATGATAGTGGCAGAAATAAAAAGCAGGACCAAAGTGCACAAGGAGGTGAGTAAAAGCTCAGTATTATGCTATCCCCGTAGGCGGCCTGTCATTCTGGTAGTGCAGAACCTGGACGTGTTATGTGTTTCTGTTTTAGGATGGGGACATCTTGGCATCCAGTTTCTCGAGCGACACACAAGTGGCGTACATTCTGAGTCTTGGTGTGGTGAAAGAATACCGGAAACACGGGATTGGTGAGGGGCAAGATTTCATGATTGCTTTAACATTACCAGCAGATTAGTACCGTGTTACATACACACGACTGGACAAATGCAAAACCGTGCAGCTTCATGTGTACACTGCAAGGTGGACTAGTCATTTTTCCACTAGGGACTAATACTGGTCTGGTCAACCTGTAGCTCTCCAGGTGTTGTGAAACTACAAGCCCCAGCATGCATTGCCAGGTGAAACCCAGACTATAGCTGAGAGGACATGCTGGGACTTGTAGTTTCACAACAGCTGGAGAGCCACAGGTTGGCCAGGCCTGGACTAATACATGCTTCTTTGGTGATTACATCCCTGATTAGAGTCATGATGTGATACAAGGTGGGAACCGGGTGTGACATGACAGGCAGCTTTTATCATCGGTGTGCTTGTGCGTTTAAGCACAGGAAACCACTGGCCATGTAGTGTGACAACACCACATTATGTTACTGTGCAGAATACACTTTTGCTTCTTCAGAAGCAGTTTTCGCTTTTCTGTTTTTGCACTTATTTTTTGTCTATGAAACCTGCAATAGTAACACAGTTTCACTCCATACCTCCCCTACCTGCTCTTTTCCTCTATTCCCTCACTTAGCAACTTTACCATACAATGATTGCAGCAGGGTGCACGTGATATTTGGATGGGTACACGTTGTCATTAGATTATGTGGTAGACACTTCTCTGTATGGAGTATTACAAAAGCTTATTTTACATGGTTTATTGTGTTTATCTGATGATATTTCTCCAACCTCATTATTTAGTGGTAAGTTGTTGGGCTTAGTGGTTAGCACTTCTGCCTCACATCGCTGGGGTCATGAGTTCGATTCCCGACCATGGTCTTATCTGTGTGGAGTTTGTATGTTCTTCCCGTGTTTGTGTGGGTTTCCTCCCACTCCAAAAACATACTAGTAGTTTATTTGACTGCTACTAAATTGGCCTTAGTCTCTCTCGGTCTGTGTGTGTATGTTGGGGAATTTAGATTGTAAGCTCCAATGGGGCAGGGACTGATGTGAATGAGTTCTCTGTACAGCACGGAATTAGTGGCAATATATAAATAAATAGATCAATAATATCATTAATAAGTAAGAAGGAGAGAAACATCTCTTCATTTTATTAGTTTTGGTTTTTTGATGTCTAGAAATTTAAGTTATTGAACCTTTTTACAGATATTTTTAATACAGCATCAGCCCAAACTTCCAGCAAGTTATGACTTTTAATGAGAATGTCCCGCAATTTACACCATAGAATGTAATGTAACTGCTTCTATTCTGGCTTCCCAGATAAACTTCAACTGCTGACCTCCCATAAACCTATGTTGATCCCTCCCTGCAATATTTAGTAATGTATGCAGGTTTCTGCTGTCTCCTTTTTGGTCTGCAGGGTTCAGTAGGTTCTGCAAATATACTGTGAAGTATCCAGAATGTTAGAGAGAGCACAAGATTGTACTGTACCCATGTTAAATGTTATGATCAGTGTACAGCATGACTTGTCAAGGAAACACCCATGAAATACAACACATACATTATAGATGCTATTTTAATTTTACACTTTTCTGTGGTTATCAACAACTTTCCGTAAGAAAAAAAAGAAAATAATTTTGTGGTTTTACAGTATAAGAATATCTTTCCTTCTGCTGAGATAAATGCAGGTACTTCCAATGCATTATGATATCACGCATCCTCCCAGTAACCACCTTGATGATAGCCAAAAGGAATTTGTTTTTAGTGTTGACAAGAAGTGTCCAAGGACGGTCTTTTCATTTAAGAAGCTGCTTTATAGAAGATGGTACATAGTACAGTTCCTTTTTCCGATTATGCATGGGATAGGTGTGACTCCTTGCCCTGACTTCTAGCTCTCCTCTCAGGTTCCCTACTGCTGGAAAGTTTGAAGAGTCATATCTCCAGCACGGCCCAGGACCTCTGCAAAGCGCTGTACCTGCATGTCCTGACCACCAACAGCAGCGCCATCCGCTTCTACGAGAACCGCCACTTCTATCAGCACCACTATCTGCCATATTATTACTCCATCCGCGGGGTGCTGCAAGATGCCTACACTTACGTCTTATACCTCAACGGAGGGCACCCGCCCTGGACAGTGATATATCCTTCACTGGGCACCATCCGTAACTGGCTGCAGAAGTGGTGGTTATTTATATATGGGGGAAGTATTCAGTTCAGGTTTGTAATGTGACTTTTTTAAACCCCAGATCGGTTCTCTCCTAACAAATGGCAAAAAAAAATGTAAAATCAAATTAATTTAAGCAAAAACAGTGTATGTTATTGATGTTTCCAGATTTATAAATGGATCTAATTGCCCTAGAGGCAGCTGTTTTTGTAGAGCTCCTCCTGTATTTACTACACCAGAGAAAATGCTAGAGCAACCTGCCCCACAGTCGTGTAATATTTGTAGAGCTGTACAAGAACATGATGTCTAGATCGCACATCCCACAGGATGATGAGATGATGTGGTTGGTGTGATCACTGAATCAAACATTGGCTGATGACCGCACAATAAACTCACTCAGGGATACACTGTGGTTAAGATAATGGAAATATAGATGCATTCTGGGGATGTTGTGGTTGGTAATGTCTTTGGGTTTCCTCTTAAGGCACTCCTCTTCTCTGACCCCTCTTTCTATATCCAAGAAGGCTTTAGTAATTATTTTTGGATAGTGTTTACTCCTGAACCTCTCAATGAAGATTTGAAACTGCGCCTCAAAAGTCACTACACAGAGTACATTGGTGTCTCAATTGACTAAACAGAATATTAACCACTTCCTATTGACTACTGCAAAAATCCAGATGCCTGTTCATATGTACCAGTTTAAATAATGTTCTAGCAATTCTGCTGCCTCTTTCCCTGCCTAAGAAAAATCTCTTTAAATTGTTTTCAATGAAACTATAATCTTTGCCAATCATTTATTGACCATCTAAATGGCACTTTTTTTTTATTTTTTATTTATGATATATTTGGGTGATACTTGCAGAAGCATTGATGTCTGTAAAGCTTCACACAGTGGACTAGCTCTCTAGCCGAGATGGAGAGATCTACATCGCAGTGTGAGTGAGACTCTGTGTATACGCTGTATCATACTATGTTACTTTGGTGTTTCATTCATTGATCACATCTTGCAGCCTGTAAAATTATACATCCTGTTTCTGCACAGATCTGTGTTACACTATAGTGGGTCGTCCTCCCCTAAGGTTAGTCTTCGGGTTATTGTCTCAGGGACAGGACTACTTTTACATGGAGGAGCTGCCCACAGCATTATAGGGAGAAAAGGTGAAACTCGCCCACACGCTTTGTACCTGTCCATACAGCTAGATCAAGTAAGCGATTACATCAGATACACCTTAACATTAAACATTTAACAGAGAGAGGTGTCTTTACAGGAGTGTTTGGAGGATTTCTTTCCTGTTTTAAGTGTCATTCTATGATTAAGTTATAAACCTTTGATTGGAGGTGGCTCATGTTTTCCTTAACCTCTCTGCACGGACTACCTGCAGCACTTGGGCTCTGCGCTGGCTGGCCTCAGCCCATGCTCACTCCCGCAGAGGATATACCGCCAGGCTCACACACTGCTGCGCAGTCTGATACCTTGGTCTGGCATCTCGGCAAAGAGTGGCATTGAGTACAGTCGCACCATGTGACCCAGGTATTATTATTATTATTATTAATTATTTGGCGCCACAAGGTTTGCGCAGTGCCGTACAAAATACAAAAGCAATAGACCAAAACAGTACAGGGTACAGCAGTATAGAGCAAAACGAGTAAAACCAAGACTCCAGATGCTTCAAACAGCAAGTACATTGATGTTGGAGAAGAAATGATAAAGAGACAGAAGGGAAGAGGGCCCTGCTCATAAGAGCTTACATACTAAAGGGAGGAGAACAAGGGTGGTGAAAGTTAGGTTGATGGTTGATAGGCTTTGAGGAACAGATGGGTTTTGAGAGCCCGTTTGAATGTGCTCAGATTAGGGGACAGACGGATGGAGCAAGGGAGGTCGTTCCAGTGAGGGGGGGGCAGCACGGGAGAAGTCTTGAATTGTGGCGTGGAGAGGCAACGGTCATTGGCTGAACGCAGGGAACGGGCGGGAGTGTTTTGGAGAGGAGGTTAGCGATATAAGGGCAGTGGAATGGGAGAGGGCCTTTTAGGTGACCGGTGAGGAGTTTAAAGAGGATTCTGGAGGGGAAAAGGGAGCCAGTGTAGAGCAAGAGCAGCATGAAAGAAAGATGAGTCTCGCTGCCGCAGTAAGAATGGGTGAAGGGGAGCAAGATGGGAGTGAGGGAGGCCCGTAAGGAGAAGGTTGCAGTAAACGAGGATGGACATTATGAGAGCTTGGATAATGGGTATCTCTGATTTACCACCATGTGGTGAGGAATCTAATTTACATGATCTGTACTCGCCAGGCACCTGCTCCTAGTGAGTTGATGAGCTGCATTCCCTTGAATATTCATTTAGCTTGCAAAATGGCTGCCTCCGTTGTGTGTTGACAACTGAATGTCTGCTGTGGAGAAGCAATTTTCCTCTGGAAACGCTGACAAATGTACACATGGATCTTCTCCCTCTGTCTCCCCCACAGGTGTTGGCCACAGAACTGCAGCTGGCGGTCTTAGGACATCACACTCTGCTCCGCACATCTCCATGATAGGACACTGATTACTTTCCTTAGAGAAGTAACGCTATCACATGGCTTCCATCACAGGATACAGGGTCTCTTATTCCATCAACTCGTAGCAGCGCAGGATCTGCTATACACCTGTGCACAATATTCACAAGAACCTATGATGGGATCTTCCTCTACTGTTTCCATTCTGTCTGGCTGCTGCTTTACCCCCTGGTCCCTCAATAAGCCTTTTTATTTAAGGAAGATCCCATTCTCTCCAGTGACGCAGGAAGCAGCCTACCTTCTGCCCTATTTTGTAGCCTGGAGCTGCTTGTGCTTTTATAAATGCATATAATTTTTTTTTAATTATTATTATTTTTCATTACACCTGCGTTGGTGTTGGGAGTCGGGGTCACCATGTTTCTCTTCTCAGAACACCGCTTACCTGTTTTCTAGGGGAAACAAACAGCAAGTACTGTTCCAGGCTCATGGATGGGGTGACGACAAGGGCCTCACAGCACTATGCATAATGTTTATGAGGACTCTGCTATGTAGAGAACAGAATTCCCTTCCCATCAGTGTCTTCCCTTTGTGTTCTGCAGCACAGGGTCTGACCAATATACCTGTACAATGCTGGTATCCGCTCCCGGTGCACAGTTTATATGTCTACTTAGGAATGTGGGATGGGTACAACAGGTTTTCTTTTACGTCTTTTTTTTTCTTTAATGATTTGTTTGGGCCAAGAGATGGGCCCCAATTATATGCGTGAACACGTGTTAGGAATGTCCTGATTTTGGGTCAGGTGCCAAGATTTTAAAGTGCATCTCCACTCGGCGGGGGCAGCCATGTTTGTGTTGAACCAATGTTTATCAAGCCACTTGGACCCAGTGTTGTCATTAATGAATTGACTTTCTCATAAATATTGGTCCTTCGAATGGCTGCTTTTGCTGGGTGCAGGCAACTGGTGTAGCTTAATCAAGCCCTGGTTTCTGGTAAATTCCATAGGATTCTGCTTTTACTGTAATGTACATATAATCACACATGAAACTCACTTGATTTCCCCTCCCACCCAGTTATATGGTAATCTTAGGACTCTGTTTGCACTCTGTGTATGTGTGTGTGTACAATATGTGTACACTTGTAGATTTATACATACGGTCTATTGTGTAAAGTATATATGTGTATGATTGCAGTGTGGAAGCAGGATATTATTGACCTTGTCCATTGGATAATGTTGACATTTATTTTTGTCTGGAAGGGCTTTGCAAAGGGATCTTACAGAACATTTCAAACATGATTTTAACCCTTTATCTGTGATGAAATAATAATAAAAACATATATAGACAACGACTTCTACCAGTGGCACCAACATATGTATTAATAGTGACTTCACACAGTCCACATTCCCTAACGGTTAGGTTATAATAATCTCCATTATCTGCTCTATGGTTTTTGTTCTTTTGTTTTTTAGGATACTCTTTATAAGAATGTTCTGATGTTATGTTCTGCTTCTGTTCACCTGTTGTGAGTTCCTTGTTTCCTGGAGGTGCCAGCTGCCAGCCTACCTACTTGGTAGTTACACCCCTGCAATAAAAAACGCTGGTCCTGCAGTGAGGACGACTGTTCCTGTTGGTAGAAGACTCGTTGATTGACGTTGCCCAGCTCTGCTTCTTTGTCCTGCCCAGCAGCAGATGAGGGCAGAGGTGTAGATAATGGTGCCAGTGCTGACCCTTAAGTTACTTTACCAACCAGACTTGTTTCTGGGGCTGGGTAGCCCCTGTCCCAGCACATCACTAAGCTACCCAGCAGTTTACTTGCCCTGAATATAACCCATGTGGCTTTTCATTTGTACCAAGTACCTGGGCTATGTTGACCATATAAAAAATTTTACTGTGTCGATGACACAGATTTATTGTTTATATTAATATACCAAATGTAAAGCTGCATTTAATCACTTATTATTGCTGTACTCCTGCCCTGGAGCCCCAGGGGCAGCTCTGGCGTCTCACAGCCCCAGTTTTCCGTTATACTGCAGAGGGGGTGTGTCGGTGGGAGGACCAATCGGAAGCCACAATCACAGAGATTGGACCTCTCACTCCCCCCACAGTCATTTTAAAGAAGCAGACTTAAATGTTCTAATGCAGCTTTCAATCAGAAATATGCAGTATATTCACTCACAATACCAAGCCTGTGTCCCTCTGATGTACCTGCGTGTATAGATGTCTGTTTGAGTATATGTATGGATGAGCTTTGTGTCTACTCTCCTTGGGTTGCATTTAGCTACACACTTGCACCGGTCATTGTGAATCCTTTGGATGTTTTCTATTTATGAAAAGGTGTTGTAAAATAATAAAATATTCTAGAATCATTGCACATGGTCTTCTCCCTCTGCTGCTTGGTCATTGTTAATCCTGACACTGGCTCTGATAAGTGGGTTGCATCATTATTTGCTTCTATGTAAATGAGTTTGCACAGTTGGGTTGTTGGATAACTGTTGGCTGGTGATAGTGGACTTTGCACACAGTTGGAAACATCTCAATAGGGCCAGAAGAGCTCTCATTCACTGTGTAGGATCCTGGTGAGAACATTTTCCCTGTATTTTTCACTTCCTGAAAACTTTTCTCCCGTAATGGATAGAAACCTGGAGACATTTCCACACGGGTGCTTCCAGCATCTAATGTATGTTGTATATTGACATTGCTAATTATATCATCTGGCAAACATGTTTACCCTACAAGTAGTTTCAGCCATCGAACAGTTAAGCCAGTGTGAAGGAATGCAAGTAGTGACTCGGGAACATGTTTGGGCAAGCCCTAGTGACCGCACGTTTTGTGTTCCTGCCAGTCACAATGCCCTGGGAGGTAGAAAAGAAGGGGGGAGTTGTCAACCACCCAAGAACCCGGGCAGGTCTGTTCATGCTGAACATTCCTAGGAAGTAACCAGAAGGGTTAAAAACTGGCAGGACCTGTTCCTAATGCCCGTCCTAGTCTTCACAGCGGACACTCAATGGTGTCTGTTTTCAGGCCACGTACTACCTAAGCTTGTTGTCCACAGGAGCAAATTGAGCAGAGATAGATAACGTGGCTCTTGATTTTGAACTGTTGTGTAGCTACTACATCCTGCTAGTCTACAAATGGTGGAGAGTCTCCAAGTCTGTAATAGACTATCTGCAAGGTTACCAGAAGACAAGCCACTGCACTTGAGAATATGTATATGAATAGTACAAAGAGTAAGGTGGAGAGAAATAAAGAATTTGATAGCAGATGAGAACCATTTTTTAACCTATGGTAACCTCCAACCCTATTTAATTCTCATTTCTATTGACAGATATCCTTATGTCTGTCCCAAGCATGTTTAAATTGCTCTACTGTATTAGCCTCTACCACTTCTGATGGGAGGCTATTCCACTTACCCACTACCCTTTCTGTGAAGTAATTTTTCCTCAAATTTCCTCTGAACCTGCTTCCCTCCAGTGTCAGTGCATGTCCTCGTGTTCTAATACTTCTCTTCCCCCCAGTGTCAGTGCATGTCCTCGTGTTCTAATACTTCTCTTCCCCCCAGTGTCAGTGCATGTCCTCGTGTTCTAATACTTCTCTTCCCCCCAGTGTCAGTACATCTCCTCGTGTTCTAATACTTCTCTTCCCCCCCAGTGTCAGTACATCTCCTCGTGTTCTAATACTTCTCTTCCCCCCCAGTGTCAGTGCATGTCCTCGTGTTCTAATACTTCTCTTCCCCCCCAGTGTCAGTGTATGTCCTCGTGTTCTAATACTTCTCTTCCCCCCCAGTGTCAGTGCATGTCCTCGTGTTCTAATACTTCTCTTCCCCCCCCCAGTGTCAGTGCATGTCCTCGTGTTCTAATACTTCTCTTCCCCCCCAGTGTCAGTGCATGTCCTCGTGTTCTAATACTTCTCTTCCCCCCCAGTGTCAGTGCATGTCCTCGTGTTCTAATACTTCTCTTCCCCCCCAGTGTCAGTGCATGTCCTCGTGTTCTAATACTTCTCTTCCCCCCCAGTGTCAGTGCATGTCCTCGTGTTCTAATACTTCTCTTCCCCCCCAGTGTCAGTGCATGTCCTCGTGTTCTAATACTTCTCTTCCCCCCCAGTGTCAGTGCATGTCCTCGTGTTCTAATACTTCTCTTCCCCCCAGTGTCAGTACATGTCCTCGTGTTCTAATACTTCTCTTCCCCCCAGTGTCAGTACATGTCCTCGTGTTCTAATACTTCTCTTCCCCCCCAGTGTCAGTGCATGTCCTCGTGTTCTAATACTTCTCTTCCCCCCAGTGTCAGTACATGTCCTCGTGTTCTAATACTTCTCTTCCCCCCCAGTGTCAGTGCATGTCCTCGTGTTCTAATACTTCTCTTCCCCCCCAGTGTCAGTGCATGTCCTCGTGTTCTAATACTTCTCTTCCCCCCAGTGTCAGTACATGTCCTCGTGTTCTAATACTTCTCTTCCCCCCAGTGTCAGTACATGTCCTCGTGTTCTAATACTTCTCTTCCCCCCAGTGTCAGTGCATGTCCTCGTGTTCTAATACTTCTCTTCCCTCCAGTGTCAGTGCATGTCCTCGTGTTCTAATACTTCTCTTCCCCCCAGTGTCAGTACATGTCCTCGTGTTCTAATACTTCTCTTCCCCCCCAGTGTCAGTGCATGTCCTCGTGTTCTAATACTTCTCTTCCCCCCCAGTGTCAGTGCATGTCCTCGTGTTCTAATACTTCTCTTCCCCCCAGTGTCAGTGCATGTCCTCGTGTTCTAATACTCCTCTTCCTTTGAATGTTACACTCCTGTACCTGGTTAGAAACTTTCAAATATATCAAGGGTTTTATCATGCCCCCCCCCCCCCCCCCCCCTTTCCCTTCTTTGCTCCAAACAATACATATTGAGATCTTTTAGTAGTTCCGGGTACGTTTTGTGCTGTAGGCCATGCAGCATTTTAGTTGCCCTTCTTTGTACAGTCTCTAATGTATTTATATCCTTTGGGAGATATGACCTCCATAACACAGTATTCTAGATGAGGTTGTACAATAACCTCTACAGTGACATTATTACTTCTTTCTTTCTGCTACTGATTCCTCTCCCTATACCACCAAGCATCTGACTTGCCTTCATTGCTTTATTACATTGCTTACCTGCCTTTAAGTCACCTGGAATAGTGACTCCTAGATCCCTTTCCTCCTCAGCAGTTTCCATACAGATCATGGATGGTTTGCAAAACAGTAATTGTGAGATTTAATATGATTTGGGTTTATCTGTACACAGTACCTGTAACCAGGGGTAGAAGTGGGGTGTATACGGTGGTATGACATACCGCCACTCCTGCTACTGCCTTCATTGTAACACTATCACATTCCATTCACTTACATTCCCATTACATCTCTCATACCGCCACTGCTACTGTCCACTTTGACCACTGCCGGTAACAATACAATAGTGGGAGTACCTTTCCCTTCCATATGGTACCCACAGCACTGAACTGCACATGTATAAATGATAGTGTACGTGTGTACGCTATGCATAGTGTCATATAGGTGATATAAGGCTGGCTGAATGCTGCTTGCCAGGAGATAGCACAGCCGTGGAAGGGTTAACATGCCCCCCCTGCTACCTGATCTGTGGAGGACTAAAAAGATAAGGTTACCTGGCTTTTGTTGTTTCACATGTAACACAAGGAAGGGATCGGAGACTAACTATTGCATTGTCACGCCACACACCCAACACACTCTCTATGTATTGTGCCATACACCGTCTTCCTGCTTATCCAATACTCCCCTCGCTGCTAAGATTACTTCCTCTCCAGTCTATGAAACCAAGCAAGTACTAATACATCCTCCACTCTAGATCGTCTATACTACCTGGTGGTAATAGATCACACTCTCTAGATCTGCGATATTACATCATTAACTCTAGATCACCTCTATCCCCCTGACATCATAAATCCTCCTATAGAAATATCCTATATTCATTCCCAGTGCATAGTGGTGTTTGCTACATGACACCTACATGGTAATACCCTTCAGTCGACCACCCAGCTGTAGTTCAGTAACAACTATCTGATGGTCATGCAGGGTGAGGTGGGCAAAGAGAATCCCTGGTACATGTAAGTGTGATATAAGTGACGTTTAAGTGAGGCAGGTGAAGTGATGCAGAAACACAAATAATAAAGGTAGTGGTCAACGGGTCATCTTCTGGGGTAAGTACATTGGGGTGTTTATTTACAAGGTAATCATCTCTAGATGAACACAATAACTCCCCACAGTAATGTCTCTCAATTGGTCTGAAATCCCCATTGGCTAGGATGCCGGAGTTCTCCTTTATAGATCTCTCCCCGTGCGCCAACACCCAACGTGACTCTCGCACAGGTCTGGTTCAACAGAACTCTCTCTTCTTGAAGTCAGCATGGTTTGCCCACACCACCCAATATCTCTTCCCAAGTGTTCCTCTCTCTCGGAAGGCCTCACTTCTCCCCTGTTATGTCACAAGGGGGCATTATATCTAGATTTGTTATTCTGCCCTGTGCTAATAATTTATTCTCTCTAGCCAGCCTCTCTAGATCTCGTATACTGCTCCAGTGGTAATAAGCCAGCCTCTCTAGATCTCTTATACTGCCCCAGTGGTAATAAGCCAGCCTCTCTAGATCTCTTATACTGCCCCAGTGGTAATAAGCCAGCCTCTCTAGATCTCTTATACTGTCCCAGAGGTAATAAGCCAGCCTCTCTAGATCTCGTATACTGCCCCAGTGGTAATAAGCCAGCCTCTCTAGATCTCTTATACTGCCCCAGTGGTAATAAGCCAGCCTCTCTAGATCTCTTATACTGCCCCAGTGGTAATAAGCCAGCCTCTCTAGATCTCTTATACTGCCCCAGAGGTAATAAGCCAGCCTCTCTAGATCTCATACTGTCCCAGTGGTAATAAGCCAGCCTCTCTAGATCTCTTATACTGCCCCAGAGGTAATAAGCCAGCCTCTCTAGATCTCTTATACTGCCCCAGAGGTAATAAGCCAGCCTCTCTAGATCTCTTATACTGCCCCAGTGGTAATAAGCCAGCCTCTCTAGATCTCTTATACTGCCCCAGTGGTAATAAGCCAGCCTCTCTAGATCTCTTATACTGCCCCAGTGGTAATAAGCCAGCCTCTCTAGATCTCTTATACTGCCCCAGTGGTAATAAGCCAGCCTCTCTAGATCTCTTATAGTGCCCCAGAGGTAATAAGCCAGCCTCTCTAGATCTCTTATACTGCCCCAGTGGTAATAAGCCAGCCTCTCTAGATCTCTTATACTGCCCCAGTGGTAATAAGCCAGCCTCTCTAGATCTCTTATACTGCCCCAGTGGTAATAAGCCAGCCTCTCTAGATCTCTTATACTGCCCCAGTGGTAATAAGCCAGCCTCTCTAGATCTCTTATACTGCCCCAGTGGTAATAAGCCAGCCTCTCTAGATCTCTTATACTGCCCCAGTGGTAATAAGCCAGCCTCTCTAGATCTCTTATACTGCCCCAGAGGTAATAAGCCAGCCTCTCTAGATCTCTTATACTGCCCCAGTGGTAATAAGCCAGCCTCTCTAGATCTCGTATACTGCCCCAGTGGTAATAAGCCAGCCTCTCTAGATCTCTTATACTGCCCCAGAGGTATAAGCCAGCCTCTCTAGATCTCTTATACTGCCCCAGAGGTAATAAGCCAGCCTCTCTAGATCTCTTATCCTGCCCCAGAGGTAAAAAGCCAGCCTCTCTAGATCTCTTATACTGCCCCAGAGGTAATAAGCCAGCCTCTCTAGATCTCTTATACTGCCCCAGAGGTAATAAGCCAGCCTCTCTAGATCTCTTATACTGCCCCAGTGGTAATAAGCCAGCCTCTCTAGATCTCTTATACTGCCCCAGTGGTAATAAGCCAGCCTCTCTAGATCTCTTATACTGCCCCAGTGGTAATAAGCCAGCCTCTCTAGATCTCTTATACTGCCCCAGTGGTAATAAGCCAGCCTCTCTAGATCTCTTATACTGCCCCAGAGGTAATAAGCCAGCCTCTCTAGATCTCTTATACTGCCCCAGAGGTAATAAGCCAGCCTCTCTAGATCTCTTATACTGCCCCAGTGGTAATAAGCCAGCCTCTCTAGATCTCTTATACTGCCCCAGAGGTAATAAGCCAGCCTCTCTAGATCTCTTATACTGCCCCAGTGGTAATAAGCCAGCCTCTCTAGATCTCTTATACTGCCCCAGAGGTAATAAGCCAGCCTCTCTAGATCTCTTATACTGCCCCAGTGGTAATAAGCCAGCCTCTCTAGATCTCGTATACTGCCCCAGTGGTAATAAGCCAGCCTCTCTAGATCTCTTATCCTGCCCCAGAGGTAATAAGCCAGCCTCTCTAGATCTCTTATACTGCCCCAGAGGTAATAAGCCAGCCTCTCTAGATCTCTTATCCTGCCCCAGAGGTAAAAAGCCAGCCTCTCTAGATCTCTTATACTGCCCCAGAGGTAATAAGCCAGCCTCTCTAGATCTCATACTGTCCCAGTGGTAATAAGCCAGCCTCTCTAGATCTCTTATCCTGCCCGAGTGGTAATAAGCCAGCCTCTCTAGATCTCTTATACTGCCCCAGTGGTAATAAGCCAGCCTCTCTAGATCTCTTATACTGCCCCAGAGGTAATAAGCCAGCCTCTCTAGATCTCTTATACTGCCCCAGTGGTAATAAGCCAGCCTCTCTAGATCTCTTATCCTGCCCCAGAGGTAAAAAGCCAGCCTCTCTAGATCTCTTATCCTGCCCCAGTGGTAATAAGCCAGCCTCTCTAGATCTCTTATACTGCCCCAGTGGTAATAAGCCAGCCTCTCTAGATCTCTTATACTGCCCCAGTGGTAATAAGCCAGCCTCTCTAGATCTCTTATCCTGCCCGAGTGGTAATAAGCCAGCCTCTCTAGATCTCTTATACTGCCCCAGTGGTAATAAGCCAGCCTCTCTAGATCTCTTATACTGCCCCAGAGGTAATAAGCCAGCCTCTCTAGATCTCTTATACTGCCCCAGTGGTAATAAGCCAGCCTCTCTAGATCTCTTATCCTGCCCCAGAGGTAAAAAGCCAGCCTCTCTAGATCTCTTATCCTGCCCGAGTGGTAATAAGCCAGCCTCTCTAGATCTCTTATACTGCCCCAGAGGTAATAAGCCAGCCTCTCTAGATCTCTTATACTGCCCCAGTGGTAATAAGCCAGCCTCTCTAGATCTCTTATCCTGCCCCAGAGGTAAAAAACCAGCCTCTCTAGATCTCTTATCCTGCCCGAGTGGTAATAAGCCAGCCTCTCTAGATCTCTTATACTGCCCCAGAGGTAATAAGCCAGCCTCTCTAGATCTCTTATACTGCCCCAGTGGTAATAAGCCAGCCTCTCTAGATCTCGTATACTGCCCCAGTGGTAATAAGCCAGCCTCTCTAGATCTCTTATACTGCCCCAGAGGTAATAAGCCAGCCTCTCTAGATCTCTTATACTGCCCCAGAGGTAATAAGCCAGCCTCTCTAGATCTCTTATCCTGCCCCAGAGGTAAAAAGCCAGCCTCTCTAGATCTCTTATACTGCCCCAGAGGTAATAAGCCAGCCTCTCTAGATCTCATACTGTCCCAGTGGTAATAAGCCAGCCTCTCTAGATCTCTTATCCTGCCCGAGTGGTAATAAGCCAGCCTCTCTAGATCTCTTATACTGCCCCAGTGGTAATAAGCCAGCCTCTCTAGATCTCTTATACTGCCCCAGTGGTAATAAGCCAGCCTCTCTAGATCTCTTATACTGCCCCAGAGGTAATAAGCCAGCCTCTCTAGATCTCATACTGTCCCAGTGGTAATAAGCCAGCCTCTCTAGATCTCATACTGTCCCAGTGGTAATAAGCCAGCCTCTCTAGATCTCTTATCCTGCCCGAGTGGTAATAAGCCAGCCTCTCTAGATCTCTTATACTGCCCCAGTGGTAATAAGCCAGCCTCTCTAGATCTCTTATACTGCCCCAGAGGTAATAAGCCAGCCTCTCTAGATCTCTTATACTGCCCCAGTGGTAATAAGCCAGCCTCTCTAGATCTCTTATCCTGCCCCAGAGGTAAAAAGCCAGCCTCTCTAGATCTCTTATCCTGCCCGAGTGGTAATAAGCCAGCCTCTCTAGATCTCTTATACTGCCCCAGTGGTAATAAGCCAGCCTCTCTAGATCTCTTATCCTGCCCCAGTGGTAATAAGCCAGCCTCTCTAGATCTCGTATACTGCCCCAGTGGTAATAAGCCAGCCTCTCTAGATCTCTTATACTGCCCCAGAGGTATAAGCCAGCCTCTCTAGATCTCTTATACTGCCCCAGAGGTAATAAGCCAGCCTCTCTAGATCTCTTATCCTGCCCCAGAGGTAAAAAGCCAGCCTCTCTAGATCTCTTATCCTGCCCCAGAGGTAATAAGCCAGCCTCTCTAGATCTCTTATACTGCCCCAGAGGTAATAAGCCAGCCTCTCTAGATCTCTTATACTGCCCCAGAGGTAATAAGCCAGCCTCTCTAGATCTCTTATACTGCCCCAGTGGTAATAAGCCAGCCTCTCTAGATCTCTTATACTGCCCCAGAGGTAATAAGCCAGCCTCTCTAGATCTCTTATACTGCCCCAGTGGTAATAAGCCAGCCTCTCTAGATCTCGTATACTGCCCCAGTGGTAATAAGCCAGCCTCTCTAGATCTCTTATACTGCCCCAGAGGTATAAGCCAGCCTCTCTAGATCTCTTATACTGCCCCAGAGGTAATAAGCCAGCCTCTCTAGATCTCTTATCCTGCCCCAGAGGTAAAAAGCCAGCCTCTCTAGATCTCTTATACTGCCCCAGAGGTAATAAGCCAGCCTCTCTAGATCTCTTATACTGCCCCAGAGGTAATAAGCCAGCCTCTCTAGATCTCTTATACTGCCCCAGTGGTAATAAGCCAGCCTCTCTAGATCTCTTATACTGCCCCAGTGGTAATAAGCCAGCCTCTCTAGATCTCTTATACTGCCCCAGTGGTAATAAGCCAGCCTCTCTAGATCTCTTATACTGCCCCAGTGGTAATAAGCCAGCCTCTCTAGATCTCTTATACTGCCCCAGAGGTAATAAGCCAGCCTCTCTAGATCTCTTATACTGCCCCAGAGGTAATAAGCCAGCCTCTCTAGATCTCTTATACTGCCCCAGTGGTAATAAGCCAGCCTCTCTAGATCTCTTATACTGCCCCAGAGGTAATAAGCCAGCCTCTCTAGATCTCTTATACTGCCCCAGTGGTAATAAGCCAGCCTCTCTAGATCTCTTATACTGCCCCAGAGGTAATAAGCCAGCCTCTCTAGATCTCTTATACTGCCCCAGTGGTAATAAGCCAGCCTCTCTAGATCTCGTATACTGCCCCAGTGGTAATAAGCCAGCCTCTCTAGATCTCTTATACTGCCCCAGAGGTAATAAGCCAGCCTCTCTAGATCTCTTATACTGCCCCAGAGGTAATAAGCCAGCCTCTCTAGATCTCTTATCCTGCCCCAGAGGTAAAAAGCCAGCCTCTCTAGATCTCTTATACTGCCCCAGAGGTAATAAGCCAGCCTCTCTAGATCTCATACTGTCCCAGTGGTAATAAGCCAGCCTCTCTAGATCTCTTATCCTGCCCGAGTGGTAATAAGCCAGCCTCTCTAGATCTCTTATACTGCCCCAGTGGTAATAAGCCAGCCTCTCTAGATCTCTTATACTGCCCCAGAGGTAATAAGCCAGCCTCTCTAGATCTCTTATACTGCCCCAGTGGTAATAAGCCAGCCTCTCTAGATCTCTTATCCTGCCCCAGAGGTAAAAAGCCAGCCTCTCTAGATCTCTTATCCTGCCCCAGTGGTAATAAGCCAGCCTCTCTAGATCTCTTATACTGCCCCAGTGGTAATAAGCCAGCCTCTCTAGATCTCTTATACTGCCCCAGTGGTAATAAGCCAGCCTCTCTAGATCTCTTATCCTGCCCGAGTGGTAATAAGCCAGCCTCTCTAGATCTCTTATACTGCCCCAGTGGTAATAAGCCAGCCTCTCTAGATCTCTTATACTGCCCCAGAGGTAATAAGCCAGCCTCTCTAGATCTCTTATACTGCCCCAGTGGTAATAAGCCAGCCTCTCTAGATCTCTTATCCTGCCCCAGAGGTAAAAAGCCAGCCTCTCTAGATCTCTTATCCTGCCCGAGTGGTAATAAGCCAGCCTCTCTAGATCTCTTATACTGCCCCAGAGGTAATAAGCCAGCCTCTCTAGATCTCTTATACTGCCCCAGTGGTAATAAGCCAGCCTCTCTAGATCTCTTATCCTGCCCCAGAGGTAAAAAACCAGCCTCTCTAGATCTCTTATCCTGCCCGAGTGGTAATAAGCCAGCCTCTCTCGATCTCTTATACTGCCCCAGAGGTAATAAGCCAGCCTCTCTAGATCTCTTATACTGCCCCAGTGGTAATAAGCCAGCCTCTCTAGATCTCGTATACTGCCCCAGTGGTAATAAGCCAGCCTCTCTAGATCTCTTATACTGCCCCAGAGGTAATAAGCCAGCCTCTCTAGATCTCTTATACTGCCCCAGAGGTAATAAGCCAGCCTCTCTAGATCTCTTATCCTGCCCCAGAGGTAAAAAGCCAGCCTCTCTAGATCTCTTATACTGCCCCAGAGGTAATAAGCCAGCCTCTCTAGATCTCATACTGTCCCAGTGGTAATAAGCCAGCCTCTCTAGATCTCTTATCCTGCCCGAGTGGTAATAAGCCAGCCTCTCTAGATCTCTTATACTGCCCCAGTGGTAATAAGCCAGCCTCTCTAGATCTCTTATACTGCCCCAGTGGTAATAAGCCAGCCTCTCTAGATCTCTTATACTGCCCCAGAGGTAATAAGCCAGCCTCTCTAGATCTCTTATCCTGCCCCAGAGGTAAAAAGCCAGCCTCTCTAGATCTCTTATACTGCCCCAGAGGTAATAAGCCAGCCTCTCTAGATCTCATACTGTCCCAGTGGTAATAAGCCAGCCTCTCTAGATCTCATACTGTCCCAGTGGTAATAAGCCAGCCTCTCTAGATCTCTTATCCTGCCCGAGTGGTAATAAGCCAGCCTCTCTAGATCTCTTATACTGCCCCAGTGGTAATAAGCCAGCCTCTCTAGATCTCTTATCCTGCCCGAGTGGTAATAAGCCAGCCTCTCTAGATCTCTTATACTGCCCCAGTGGTAATAAGCCAGCCTCTCTAGATCTCTTATACTGCCCCAGAGGTAATAAGCCAGCCTCTCTAGATCTCTTATACTGCCCCAGTGGTAATAAGCCAGCCTCTCTAGATCTCTTATCCTGCCCCAGAGGTAAAAAGCCAGCCTCTCTAGATCTCTTATCCTGCCCGAGTGGTAATAAGCCAGCCTCTCTAGATCTCTTATACTGCCCCAGAGGTAATAAGCCAGCCTCTCTAGATCTCTTATACTGCCCCAGTGGTAATAAGCCAGCCTCTCTAGATCTCTTATCCTGCCCCAGAGGTAAAAAGCCAGCCTCTCTAGATCTCTTATCCTGCCCGAGTGGTAATAAGCCAGCCTCTCTAGATCTCTTATACTGCCCCAGAGGTAATAAACCAGCCTCTCTAGATCTCTTATACTGCCCCAGTGGTAATAAGCCAGCCTCTCTAGATCTCGTATACTGCCCCAGTGGTAATAAGCCAGCCTCTCTAGATCTCTTATACTGCCCCAGAGT
The DNA here is from genome assembly GCF_038048845.1 of Mixophyes fleayi. Taxonomy (NCBI): domain Eukaryota; kingdom Metazoa; phylum Chordata; class Amphibia; order Anura; family Limnodynastidae; genus Mixophyes; species Mixophyes fleayi. Next base: position 25,276,504 of record NC_134408.1, read on the forward strand.
TAATAAGCCAGCCTCTCTAGATCTCTTATACTGCCCCAGAGGTAATAAGCCAGCCTCTCTAGATCTCTTATCCTGCCCCAGAGGTAAAAAGCCAGCCTCTCTAGATCTCTTATACTGCCCCAGAGGTAATAAGCCAGCCTCTCTAGATCTCATACTGTCCCAGTGGTAATAAGCCAGCCTCTCTAGATCTCTTATCCTGCCCGAGTGGTAATAAGCCAGCCTCTCTAGATCTCTTATACTGCCCCAGTGGTAATAAGCCAGCCTCTCTAGATCTCTTATACTGCCCCAGTGGTAATAAGCCAGCCTCTCTAGATCTCTTATACTGCCCCAGAGGTAATAAGCCAGCCTCTCTAGATCTCTTATCCTGCCCCAGAGGTAAAAAGCCAGCCTCTCTAGATCTCTTATACTGCCCCAGAGGTAATAAGCCAGCCTCTCTAGATCTCATACTGTCCCAGTGGTAATAAGCCAGCCTCTCTAGATCTCTTATCCTGCCCGAGTGGTAATAAGCCAGCCTCTCTAGATCTCTTATACTGCCCCAGTGGTAATAAGCCAGCCTCTCTAGATCTCTTATACTGCCCCAGTGGTAATAAGCCAGCCTCTCTAGATCTCTTATACTGCCCCAGTGGTAATAAGCCAGCCTCTCTAGATCTCTTATACTGCCCCAGAGGTAATAAGCCAGCCTCTCTAGATCTCTTATCCTGCTCTACCGGCAAAAAATAATCCTCTCTAAATTTCCTACACTGCCATTGTGGGAATAAATAATCTTCAGAACCAATATATTGGCCCAATGCTAAAAAAATTTAAAATTATTATTTTCACATATAGTGAGCCAATGGTAGTAAAACATTCTCTACAAATCACCTATACTGACCCAGTGGTAGTAAATCATCCATTCTAGATTTCCTGTGCTACTCCAGTGGTCATACATAATCCCCTCTAAATCTTGTATACTGCCCCAGTCCTAATCAATCCTCCTCTCCTAATCTGCTATACTACTCCTTTGGTAATACATTTCCCACTTTGGATACATTATTCTGACACAATGGTAACACAGCATCCCCTCTAGATCACCTACTGTGATTCAATGGTAACACAGCATCCCCTCTAGATTACCTATAGTGATCCAATGGTAATACAGCATCCTCTCCAGGGGGTAAATGTATCATAGTGCGGCTTGTACAAGTCGCCGGAAATCGGTGAGATGACAGCTTAAATTTAAAGCGGCGCTGCCTTGTAAAGGGAAGTTTCCCTTTACAAGGCAGTGCCGCTTTAAATTTAAGCTGTCATCTCGCCGATTTCCGGCGACTTATACAACCTGCACTATGATACATTTACCCCCAGATCTCTTAGAAAATAACAGCATGTTCTTCCAGATCTCTTATACTGCCCACTGGTAAATATATCATTAACTCTAAGGGCTAGATTTACTAAGCTGCAGGTTTGAAAAAGTGGGGATGTTGCCTATAGCAACCAATCAGATTCTAGCTTTCATTTATTTAGTACTTTGTACAAAATGACAGCTAGAATCTGATTGGTTGCTATAGGCTACATCCCCCCTTTTTCAAACCCACAGCTTAGTAAATCTAGCCCTAAATCTCCTAAATGGCCCCACTGCTAATATGTAATTATGTATTCGGATAGTATTCGCAGCGCTTCACTTTTTCCACGTTTTGTTATGTTACAGCCTTATTCCAAAATGGAATAAATTCCTTTTTTCCCTCAAAATTCTGCACATTTTTGCAAATTTATTAAAAGTAAAAAACTAAGAAATCACATGTACATAAGTATTCACAGCCTTTGCTCAATACTTTGTTGATGCACCTTTGACAGCAATTACAGCCTCAAGTCTTTTTGAATATGATGTCACAAGCTTGGCACACCTATCTTTGGGCAGTTTCACCCATTCCTCTTTGCAGCACCTCTCAAGCTCCATCAGGTTGGATGGGAAGCGTCAGTGCACAGCCATTTTCAGATCTCCCCAGAGATGTTCAGTCGGATTTAGGTCTGGGCTCTGGCTGGGCTACTCAAGGACATTCACAGAGTTGAATCCACTCCTTTGATATCTTGGCTGTGTGCTTAGGGTCGTTGTCCTGCTGAAAGATGAACTGTCGCCCCAGTCTGAGGTCAAGAGCGCTCTGGAGCAGGTTTTCATCCAGGATCTCTCTATACATTGCTGCAGTCATCTTTCCCTCTATCCTGAGTAGTCTCTAAGTTCCTGTCCCTGAAAAACAACCCCACAGCATGATGCTGCCACCTCCATGCTCCACTGTAGGGATGGTCTTGGCCTGGTGATGAGCGGTGCCTTGTTTCCTCCAAACATGACGCCTGGCATTCACACCAAAGAGTTCAATCTTTGTCTCATCAGACCAGAGAAGTTTGTTTCTCATGGTCTGAGTGTCCTTCAGGTGCATTTTGGCAAACTTCAGGCGGCATGCCATGTGCTTTTTACTAAGGAGTGGCTTCTGTCTGCCCACTCTACCATACAGGCCTGATTGGTGGATTGCTGTAGAGATGGTTGTCCTTCTGGAAGGTTCTTCTCTCTCCACATAGAAATGCTGTAGCTCTGGCAGAGTGACCATCGGGTTCTTGATCAACTCCCTGACTAGGACTCTTCTCCCTTGATCGCTCAGTTTAGACCAGCTCTAGGAAGAGTCCTGGTGGTTCCGAACTTCTTCCATTTACGGATGATGGAGGCCACTGTGCTCATTGGGACCTTCAAATAAGCAGATTTTTTTCTGTACCCTTCCCCAAATTTGTGCCTCGAGACAATCCTGTCTCGGAGGTCTACAGACAATTCCTTTGACTTCATGCTTGGTTTATGCTCTGACATGCACTGTCAAGTGTGGGACCTTATATAGACAGGTGTGTGCCTTTGCAAATCATGTCCAATCAACTGAATTTGTCCAATCTACTTAATTGGAGTCCACAGGTGCAATCATGTCCAATCAACTTAATTGGAGTCCACAGATGGACTCCAATTAAGCTGTAGGAACATCTCAAGGATGATCAGTGGAAACCGGAGCACCCGGAAGAAACCCACGCAAATACGGAGAACATACAAAATCCTCACAGATAAGGCCATGGTCGGGAATTGAACTCATGACCCCAGTGCTTTGAGAAAGAAGTGTTAACCACCAAGCCACCGTGTTGCCCACATATATATGGCTCTTCAGACATGCTGAAGATGGAAGTGACCACTTCTGTAATATAACCCAGAAACAATATAAATGTCCTCCTAGTGCGCTGCTACTCTCAGCGCTGTGATGTCATGGCGCATGCTGATCACATGTCCTTATCAAATGTAATTATTCATTTTATTTGTTGCCATTGTAAAAACCTTAACATCTGTAGCCCATTGCGAAACGTTGTATTCGGTTGCAATTGTTTTCAAGCTGAGACTGTTCTGGTGGGGCAGGGTCTGATGTGAATGATTACATATTCTCTGTACAGCGCCGCGTCAAGTGATGGCGCTATATAAATAAAGTAAAAATAATCATAATAATAATTTTGACGAAAATAATTCAAACTGATTTCTACATTTATGATGGATTGTTTTTTAAAATAATAATTGTTTACAATAATATCTTCTCATTCTACCCCAATGTAAGTGTTAAATAACTAAATAACGTTCGAGTTCAACTTCCTGAAAATATAACCGTCTATTTTCAGTGAGTTTTATTTTTACATTTATGTAAATGTTCCCTGTAGCTACTCTGTTTTTCCTCTAATTATGGCTTATTCACGATGAATTCACTGATCGTACCAAAAATATATTGTGCTGCCCTTTTGTAAGAGCTGAGGACCACCTGTTAGTCTGGCCACGGCCGTATTGATGATTGGGGGTGGGGAGATGGTGGGGGGAGAGGGGACACCATAGAGGGAGGGATGAGCAGCGGTCAGACAGGTGTGAGACAGGATCTGGCAGATGAGGTGATCACATTAATAATTAACTAAGTCTTGGGATAGTTATCCAGACATGCCAATACGATCCATGTCATGATGGAGACATTTCTCTAGTTCAGGAACCCCCGTTTAGTTTTTTACTAGATAGTTAATATCAAGCATGGAAGTTCATAAAAGGTCATATTCAAGTATTATTAAGATATTTACACTGTAACTTATGATTATATTCGGAATTCCAAGTAAAGTGCTATGATACATAATTACCAAGAGACTGGTTAGGAGACAAGAGGAAGTACAATGTGCAAGGGCATATTGTTTCCCCAACTAATATCTCCTGTCAATCAGGAGTGCATTTTCTTCTTCTACAAAAGATATATGTCTTGGAAGCTGTCTATAGGAGTGCATGGTCTCTGAGGCACAGATAAATACCACAGATAACCTATAGACTTGTAGGGGTTGCTTAGTTAGGGTCCACCAACCTTATCTGACTCTCACATACTTTAATTAAAATGAAGGTCATTGAGGTCACTTAGTGCCTTATACCCACTCTCAATGCCTACGCCTAAATACCTCCCCCTCCTGTGTAATTATACCAGGGGAAACTGAGCCTCTGCTGGAAATAATTAGCTGCTCTCTGCTGAGAGAAGAGGTAGTCACGCAGAATTCTAGAATTACACTGGGAACCTTGTAAAACAGCAGGAGTTTCCCGTGTTCCCTCCTGAAACCACAGTAGATTATGGTATCTTTTCCCAAAGATATCCCGGGAACTAGCCACACAGAGAACATTTCTATTTTTATGATACAAAAGGTAAAATATGGTGTTGCCCACCGACATTTTTCTAGTGCAGTTTAGTAAGTGAAAGCAAAATTGTGATTGGTTGATACGGGCAACACCACGTTACTCCTGTGCACCAGTGTGCGGAGTGTCAACGCTGATAGGCAGCTATATCTAGCCACACGTTTCATTTTTAAATATCTGTATGGTATAGCTGTTGCCTAATCACAGTGGAAGCTCTTCTTGGGCTAAACTAACATGAGAGTGCAGTCCATAAATTCAGCAGGAATTAGTTACATTTGAGGCACGGGGTGCATTATGCCTCAGTGATAACACAAGTTCTTAGTGAATTAATAGCCTGAATATTATTTCAGCCAATAAAAGGGTGTGCAGGAGATGAGAACACTTTAATAATAGGGGATTGGACATACTGTATCCCTCTTCTTATGTACACTTTCCCCCACAGAATATATATTTGCATCAATTATCTGTCGTTTTTTTTATAGGGGGGGTCACAAAATTTTGCGGCACTGGCCTTTTTGTGCACATGAGATCGAAAAACCTGCACTGCTACCTAGCTACTACTGGCTGGGTGTGATAATGGAAGATATTATGGCATTTCCAAGTGGACATAAATAAACTAAGGATTTAGCAGAGCAAGCATAGGATTATTCTAGGAGGGATTTCATCTTTAAATCAGGATGTGTAAAGAGCCACAAATGCTCAGATATATAAGTACTTCGACATACGCTTGAATTGTGATGACTGTTTCTGTTAGTGGTATATCCACATAGGCAAACCGATAGGGGTTTCCCAGTGCCTGGAAACCCCCCTCCAAGCCTGGGGCACTGTATAATTGAGGTGGCTGGACCCTGCTCCCGCTTCACATTGCTCTGCTTGAAAAGGGAGAGCTGCGTGCACCTAACAGTAGTACACGCAGCATTGCCCATGTATATTATGGGGATAGGAAGAGTTGGAGAGCAGACAAGCACTGTCTAAAACGCAGGTCTTAAACTTCTGCATCTTTTGCTAGCGGGATTTGCCCTTACGTGTTCCTAGACCTACTGTAACCCCACTACACAGAATGAATTGACTAATTCATCCCAGCCCTGCTCATAGACTACAGATTCCACAAAACGCACACACGGTTCAGAATGGTTGTATGCCTGGAACTTCTCACCTCTGCAAAACAGCCTGTTGTCTGCAAAGATCAATTAGCACAACATTTTGCACCAACTTTGGATATATAGAGGTTCATGGTCCTGGATAATGAGGTTATCACACACATATGATCTCATACTGGTACAAGCTGGGACTTGCAGTTCCACAAGGTGCGTAAGCCTGGTAAAAGTATGAGATCACATGTGTATGTGATGACATCTTTATCCAAGACCATGAACCTCTATATCCAAATAATATCGAGCCTTATTTCAACACACAGTGAGGATTATACACTAACATTGCATTAATGTGCACATTTTAATTAAACAGTAGCAACCAATCAAACAGCCGCTTTCATTATCTAACTTAAAAGGATAACATCTAATTGCTGATTGGCTGCAATAGTTTAGTCCAAATGTGCATATAATGCAATGATGGTTAATTACCCTCAGCCTCTTAGAAATGGCCTCACCCTACTGTTCATAATAACAGAAAGACACCATTTTACTCCATTTCATTTATTTTGCACATGTCAGAGAGGCCTACAACTTAGGCTTCATATCTGGAGCTGACTCTCTGTGAAATAACATATAAAATCCATTTATTCTCCACATAAAATCTATTAGGTGAATAGATATTTCAATTTATTAAAGAGCTCTTTGTCACTCGCATCGTTTGTTAATAATCTATCATTGTTAAAGAACCTGTAAAAATATATTTATGCTTGATGTATTACAATGGCTGTGATCATTGCCTTCTCCAGAGTTGCTCTGAAACCTCAGTGCAACATGTCAGGGTGAGACGTGGGCCTAGATTTTAAAGTTCAGAGGCCTCTAATTAAAAAAAATGCATAAACTGTAAAGACTTGAAAGTCCTCGTATGGCTAAACTCTCAGTGTTGAGAAATAGGACAAAATAAGGTGATTATGATCATTCTCTCAACAGTTTCCGCTCTTTTTAGGTCATAAGTGAGACTGAGACCCACCTAAAATACCACATCCCAGCAATAAAAAGTTGGCAGGGATTAAAGCTGCAGGTCGGCAAGACAATATTCCAAGTCCAATCGTATCAGCAATCTGCCACCCAGCCATGGGCTACTAATAACTGAAAGGCTTTTGTTATTTCGATAGGTCATAAAAATGTCTCAACCCGTTCCCAAGGTGGGCATTCGTACAAGGAATTTTCAGCATAGCCATTGTCACTGTACCACTGGTCTACCACAGGCTCCTCTTTCAACTCTTCCCAAGTAGGATGGTGGTCAGTAGGCAAGAACCATTGGCTTTCCATTATGGCAGGCTCCTGTTGCGCTACTTTCACGTCGGGAGCGCTCACGACTGAAGCGTTGACCGCAGAAGAAGCTAGGTCTCCCTCCCACCACATTGATATCAAGGCCGTCTGTAGATCTAAGTCATCAAAGTTGCTCCCGTGCAATGGATCTTCGTGGGAGAAGAGGTTGTCCCCATTCCGTTCTTGGGCCGACAGCGCCGGCAAAACAGGACTTGGTTTTTCTTGTCTCCGTAGCTGCTTGTATGCACAGGAGGTACGCTGTGTTTGGTGGTTATTAGGACGAGCAGAGGACTGGTATGGATGGTGGATCGCTACCTTGTTGTACCTCGGAGGATAAAGGTGAGAAGCTGGCATCCTTCTCCTCTTCAGTACTCCGTTCACAAACATATCTGCATAACGAGGATCCATCTGCCAAAATCCACCCTTCCCAGGCTCGTCCTTGCCTCGGGGAACCTTCATGAAACATTTATTCAGGGAGAGGTTATGGCGGATCGAGTTCTAAAACACAAAAAGAACATTAAATACATATATTATAATTCCATGTGCAGAACTAACAACTCGGGTCTCTTTAGCAGATGAATAAATTTACTGCAGAATAAACTGTCCTACAATAGGTCCCTTTCTCAAGGCAAAAGAGGAGCAATGAAAATGTTGCCTTAACACATCTTTAGTATTGTCTTTTCTACTCCATATTCTATAATGTTTTATCACCATTTTTCAGCCACTTTCGCCTCCTCCAATGCTAATGAGAAAAAAAGTGGGCGTGGTTTCGTTGACTCCACAATAAAACATCACTTTTATGGAATACGTGTAATGTAGTTTGTTACATTGCTCCGCCCCCCCCCCAACTGAATCTTCAATACATATTTTAAAAATAAATAATCCAAACCGGATTAGTAAGGGAGAAAAACTATAAAGGTGTCAATTTTCTTAGAAAAAGACTTTAGGGATTAAAAAACAACAAGGAAGGACATTTTTACATCTTAAATAATGACTTTTAAGTAGAATATTGTGTAAAAATATATAACATATATTGTAGATGCGATGGAAGATTCATTAAAGGTACAGTTAGAGGTAGGCAACCTATGTCTATGCAGCTGTTGTTAAAAGTCCCAGCATGCTTTGTGGTGGGACGCAATGTTCTGCTACAGCTGAGAGCTCCAGGTTAACTACAGACAATTTGATGAATGATCTTTCTCCGCTGCTTTACCTCCCTACCCCCCATCTACTATCTCAGGTGTCTCTTACGACCAGGACAAAGTGCCCCATTATGCAGCTGTCTCTAAGAGCAGGCAGGGAGCATACAGATGACTATAGACAGACACCTGCTACAGACCTCACCAAATGATGAGGCTAGCCATGAATAATGCAGCGTGCCACTGACACAAATGGACCCACGCTAGAACATTTGCAGGTCACCATTGCTCTTTCCATACAAAACTCCTCTTATGTCCCATACGTAGAGAAAATAGAGGTCTAGTGTCAGCTATACCTGCCTTATGCTGTAGATTAATGAGAGGATCCCTCATCTCAGCTCCCATACACAATAACAAAGATACCCCCTCACTTCAGCCCCTGTGCGCAGAAGATTCTTTACACCTCCGCTCCGAAATACCTACAATGATGACCACTGAAATCTGCTCTTTTATAAAAATAATAGAAGTCCCCATCTCATTTCATATACACAAATGGGACCCAACCTCGTCTCTTATACACAGACAATAGACATCCCTTTATTAATGATCTAAAGATAGAAGCTTACTAAAGGGAGAGATGTGCGTTATACAAGTTCACGGATCTGGCATCCCTTTTAGCATAAAACTCGAGTCAAAAGGTCAAAAGGTATACGTTTTAGAATGTTGCTTGATTGGGGCAGCACAGTGGCCTAGTGGTTAGCACTTCTGCCTCACAGCACTGGGGTCACGAGTTCAATTCCCGACCATGGCCTTATCTGTGTGGAGTTTGTATGTTCTCTGTTTGTTTGCGTGGGTTTCCTCCGGGTGCTCCGGTTTCCTCCCACACTCCAAAAACATACTGGTAGGTTAATTGCCTGCTAGTAAAATTGACCCTAGTCTGTGTGTATGTGTGTGTATATTAGGGAATTTAGACTGTAAGCTCCAATGGGGCAGGGACTGATGTGAGTGAGATCTCTGTACAGTGCTGTGGAATTAGTGGCGCTATATAAATAACTGATGATGATGAACATATATAAAAGAAAAGTTTTAAAACAGATATGTTTAATGCATAAATCCATATGCTCACTATGTACCTCTAGTTCCATGTACTCATACAGCTGTTTGTGAAATCAACCTATTCAGGATCTCCAAGAACCAGTGATGAGACCACAAACAATAACAATGTTCAGCATGTCTTACCTGCCAGCTGGGGTCAGCATGCCTGTAGTAACAGAAGTTTTGGGTGATCCAGCTGTATATGGCAGAAAGGGTAAGCTTCCTCTGTTGACTAGCCTCCATGGCCATGCAGATTAGGCTGGCGTAGGAATATGGCGGTTTAACATTAGGATTTGTTCTGTAATCCACTTCCTGGATGGAGTTAGGGACAGATGACATAGGCAGAGAAGGCCAGGCATTGCTTCCAAGGGCAGATCTCTGTTTTGCCATGCAGGGAGCCTGGCAGGAGGCTATATCCCCAGCTGGAGGGCTGCACGGACCCTGGGTTTTGTGAGGAGGAGGAGGAGGACCAGACGTGGCAATGGAGGACAAGTCTGAACTTCGGATGGAAAAGTCTTGAAGCCACTGTAGGTTGGTTAGGCTGTCGTCTTCTCGGATATTGTCCTTGTCCATGAGAAACAGGGACCGGTGATGGGAAGAAAGGACTGGCATAGTCCTAAGGGAAAGAGGGAAGTCATTACAAATATTTACAATGACCAGGTAGGTGATATGAAATAACTTTCTAACAGATACCATATGAGTGGAAGAACACGGTGATTGGAATGTACACGGTATAAAGTTGTAAGATCCTGTCCTGATAATCTGCAGTCAGGAACAGAAGAGGGCAATCTGCGGCTGAATAGTAGCGGTGTAACTACAAGTTTCAGCATGCCCTCATATACATAAGAGAAGGTATTCTGTAGAAGCAACCTCATCTGTGGGAAGTTAGATAGAGTAACAAAGACTTGTATATAGAATCTATATAAAGGCACATTAAAACAATCCTGGTAACTTGTGGTTCCTTATTAAGCCACTTTATGCCAGGGTTTCCTTTATTTCTGAATTATTTTGAATATTATACAATATATATGCATTTGTGTAATTTGTTTCCCCCCCCCCCCCCCATATTCATATCAGGAGTTATAAGTGTTGCTTTAATAAAACATGCATATAATGTTCAGGTAGCTCCTGCAATGCTCGGTCGCCTCTTGTTTGCTCTCCATTTAGCTGCCTCTTCCCTAATGACAGTAAATATAGCAGGATAATTTCCCTCAGTGGGCGCTGTGGCAGCAGCACTACCTCCCTCAGGACCTCACCCCAGAGGCTGTTTGTTCAAACGTGTTCAGAACAAATAGCGCTTGTTCCTGCTGCCTGCGCGTGTGGCTGGGTCACCCAGGGAGTGTCGTTACATATGCAGATAGCAACCTTTTCATGGCTTGTAATGAGAAACCACCTTACGTTAAATAAACTTCATAACTCACTGCTACAGGCAGTAAAGAGACCTTGATGACACACAGCATAATCAGGAGATCACTATATATTATATAGAATCCCAGCACTGTCTGATCCTGCCCTGATAATCAGCAGTCAGGAGATCACTATATATTATATAGAATCCCAGCACTGTCTGATCCTGTCCTGATAATCTGCAGTCAGGAGATCACTATCTATTCTATAGAAACCCAGCACTGTCTGATCCTGTCCTGATAATCAGCAGTCAGGAGATCACTATATATTATATAGAAATCCAGCACTGTCTGATCCTGTCCTGATAATCAGCATTCAGGAGATCACTGTATATTATATAGAAATCGAGCACTGTCTGATCCTGTCCTGATAATCAGCAGTCAGGAGATCACTATCTATTATATAGAAACCCAGCACTGTCTGATCCTGTCCTGATAATCAGCAGTCAGGAGATCACTATATATTATATAGAAATCCAGCACTGTCTGATCCTGTCCTGATAATCTGCAGTCAGGAGATCACTATATATTGACATATAACAGAACTAACTGTGTAGTTGGTCAATATTAAAAAACAGGTATATTTCTAGGGACTTTACTTCTGGATCAGGACAGTTGGCATATAGCACTGTATGATGGACTCAGTGTTATCCTCTCTTTCGTGTAACAGCTGATTTGCAGAAGAAGTCAATCCCCTGGGATGTGTGTGACAGGATCAGATCACCTGGCAATTTGATCAGGATGCAGGAGACTCAATAACAGTAAATAGGCGTGGAGCACTGATCCTCTCCGTCCATAATACTACACTATGCTGTACTTTCCAGTATACATGCACCTACCATGTCTATTATATATGTTATTACATCATAACCTACATAGTCCTAATTACATGTTGTCCCCGTAACCTCATTAATATTACAACGACGTGTCGCTGTATTGAGGTTTGTGTGCAATTATTAATCACAGAGAGACAATATAAATGACAGCCTAGAATTTAATATCTGCATATGCAAGCCTTATGTGTCTAGCATACTCCTTCCAGATCAGACATAGGTACATAGAATATGACACGTTTGGTGAAAGGCAACAGTGAAACGTTTGCATGTGTAAATAATATTAATTACGATGCAACACATGTCCCAGCATGCCTTGCCGGCCTTCCATGCTGTGACTTGTAGTCCCACCACAGTTGCTGGGCTAAATGTTACCTACTACCTATAGCATAGAGATAATAACGGTCACTGCTGCTATGCATGCTATATACATATAAAAGGGAAAGCCTCATGCTATATACATATAAAAGGGAAAGCCTCATGCTATATACATATAAAAGGGAAAGCCTCATGCTATATACATATAAAAGGGAAAGCCTCATGCTATATACATATTAAAGGGAAAGCAGTAGCCTTACCTGAGCCAAATCAAGTTGGGATTAGCGGGTTTGGGGCGATTTGCAGTGTCCTCTGTATAATTATTACACTGTACACTGAACTTGTAGCTCTGCCACCTTACCTCCCAGGGGAGCTCAGCCCTTTAAACATATCTCTGCCTTCTGATTGGCTGCCGGTTGCCTGGTACCCTTTATTCCCCGCTGTCCAGTGAGAGTTTAGAGATTCTCAACTGTTTAGGGGATCGTCAGTAAACTCCTCCTCTGTTCTGGAGCAGAAGAGCTGCCCTCTGCCCTACTTGCTGGGCTGGTGGGCTGCGTCTGTTTATTGACTGTTCCTTGTATGACATCTCTGTAGCTATCTATATATACATGTATGTATTGTGTATATCTAGTGGTCTATGTAGCACCAGATTCAGTCTCTTACTATATAGTTTAGTTTAGTTTTTGGTGTTTTTTTTTTTTAGCTTTTAATTTAATTAGGAATGTCACAAACATAGATGATCTGCACAATGACAACAGACATCCTTATACACTTATCTGAGAACTCTCAGGGCTCTACATACATATCAGGGGTTCCAGAGTCTAGGTGTCAGGATGAAACAGGTCCTACGGTTGTCAATAATATAGATGACATTTTGTTATTATTACCATTAACATAGCAGTAGGAATAATACACAGATGCCTGTAGTTAGCCTACACTTCCCAGTGCACTATTAGAAACATATAAATCTCCTATAAACCAATATTAGTACTGAATTATGCCTTATGGCATTTATAATGTGCATTTTAGAAATTCAGGAGAGTGATGTCTAACAACAGTTCACCGTTATCTGACACTTATCAACTATATTGTGTATAAAAGAGTAGTTAAAGGCTATGTCCACCAGGGGGGGGGGGGTACATAGCCTTTAGCTACATTGTGTGATAACTACACCCTGCCTGTACTCAAAGCCTTATTAAGACCCCATTGGGCTTTAGGCAAGAATTTCCCAAATTTGCTTGTTAAAGAAAACCATAAAATAAACTTTGTGTAATTTGGGACCTTCAGTGCCCACTGGGTCCTAGGTATGAGCCTATGTTGCCTAATGGATGGACTGGTTCAGCTATGACTCACACATTTGTGCAATGATCACATCCAAATATTTTCAATCTTTAAGAGGTCACTGAAAATTCACACTGACCAAACATTCTGCCCAGTCTCTCACCTTGCTAGATTCAGGGGAGGGCTGGCAAATTTAAGCCCGGGGGCAAGATTCAACTCAGCAGACTATTAGGCCCAGTGACCCAGCCCAAAGTAGCCCCCCTACCCCCCAGCCCAGACAGCCCCTGTTTAGTTTGTAAGCTCTTCACCCGTTTTTTGGGTATGTGCTAGTTTGTAATGTTTGCTGTCCTCACTAATGCACAGCTGTAAGTTAAATGTTGGCTCTTAATCACTATTGGATATTATTACCATTAATATTATTATTCCAGACAGTGTGAGAATGGGGTATGAAAGTGCCACTGGAAATCCCATCTGTCCCTCTTATGGACTAGTGTCCTACTGAACATCTTGTCTTTTTAGTGGTGTAATCAGACCAGGAGGAGCCAGAGATAACCCCAGGCAGCCAGGGTGAACCACTAAATAGTTTTGGTTCTCAAAACCCATACCAGTATCTTTCTCTGCATGTTAAGTCTGCTGAGGTTCTGGTGCAGCGCTGAATCTGTTCTATAACCAGTCTGAGGTGGTCATCTTTGGAGATTTTAAATATTTGAGTTATAGTTTTAAATAAAGACCTAATGAGTCAAACTGGCTATGTATTTGTGTCGCACCATTGGTGGCATGGGAAATGTAAGTGAATGGGAATGTAAGTGTAAGGTATAGGAATTTGCTAGCTTTGCAGTGAAGGCAGTAGGAGATGTTGGGGTACGGCATACCACCACATGCACCCCCACTTCCACCACTATAGAATATACTTTGATAAGCAAAATAGAAATGTATGAATGATTGTTCAAGACACACAGGAGTATTTAAGTCATGTCCGCATCAAACGTAGCAATGGTCCCACCAAGGTTTGAAAACCACACGACAATGCGGACTATCTGCACCGGTGTACTATATATAACACATAATTGGTGAATTTTATAGGGGACGTGGTGATGCCATTGTGTCACTGTCACTGTGGGCCCACCCCTTATATGGAATGCATAGCTGGAGGTGGGGCCTAATGATACAAATTGAGTAATTAAGCCCCACCCCTACTGCGATCCAAGAAGTTGCCTAACTTGAGAGGACTCCCCGAAATTCATGAACATCCCCGAAATTCCGGAAGAGTAGGCAAGTATGATATAGCTTGTTTCTGCATTAGGTCATGTGCTGAGTGTATTCACAATCCAAATCTTTCATGCCAGTGATAGGATACAGTTATCAATGAAATCCACAACCCTACATTATGAATTTTCCAGGGTTCTTAGCACCTTTTTCTTATTTAAAAAGGAGATGTCTCCCTCTAGTGTACATTACTTAGTACAACATTAGTAGAATTGCTCAGCCATTATCTATGACAGAAACATTATAGGACTGGCACAATTGGATCTAATCTCTCCCAGCGCAGTTTTATGCTCACAGACATAGAAAGATTAAAGATGTATTGGCAGGTGTTCAGATTAGTACTATAATACTGGATATTACAGATACTTTTCTTACCAGGTCCCTTTATTACACTTAAAGAAACAAATTATAATATGATTATTACCATTAATATAGTTCATTCTGCTATGTGTATACACAGTACAGCTTCACCTGCCTTGGGGTTTAGTTCCACATAAGTGGAGTAAAGTGCCTAAAGCTGAACACAAATGGAGTCATCAGGTCAGGCCAATTTGTCATTTCAAATCCATGCTTGCCAACTATCACAAGGAGGACTCCTGGAGATCAGGGGGAGGTGGGCGTGTGGGGGGCGGGTCTTGGTGTATTGCGACATCTGGCCCTGCCCACTAAACAGCAATCACCTGTTTTGACCAATTGTAGCAGGGGGTGGAGCCACGAAGACGCACAATACACGTCCTAAGCCCCGCTCCCGCCTCATCAATATTAACATTATTAGGATCTGGGAGGTTGACCTGGGAGTCTGGGAGAACGTCCAGAAATTCGTGAATCTCCGGACATTCTGGGAGAGTAGGCAACTATGTTTAAATCTAACCAGTAGTTTTGCTACTTCAGCCTCAGACTCAGACCCACCAGATTCTATCAGATATGCTGAACAATGTGATAGCCTTATATACACATCTCTTTGTTTGTGGGCACCAGCCTACCACACTGCATCGGGCCCTTTGTCATCCAGGATCTCTGCCAAGAGTGTGGACAAATTGGTCACTGATCTGGTCAGCCGGTGATTCGGTAACAGGCTCCCTGTGTGTGACCAGCAGAACATGAACAATTAAGGCCTCAGACAGGTGTTTAAATCCTCCAGATGTGGTAGACACAATACATCAGTCATGTAGGATACACATCTTGTACCAGGTAACACTGTATTTTCCTTACTGCATAATGTCCTATTGATGATCATGTCAATCTTTATTTTCTCCCCATGTGTCTTATTGAGAGGCTACAAAATAAATAAACACAATAACTTTAGTGCAATTTTTAAGGCACCCTAACATGGCAAGAAAGTGAGGAAGAGTTAGCGCAATCTCCAGTACAACAGTTTCTTAAAATAACAAGCAAACACCATGATTTAGTTCACGTCACTCTTTATTTATAAGTAATGATTCTATCACATTAAACATTTCTTTAGTTGAATCCACCCAGAAAACATGACAAAGAAAAAAACAAAATACAGGTAAAATAAGTCATGTTGTGATATATGTAACAAATAAATTTAAAATGTGCTGACTCATTTAGGGTTGAGAGGGAGCGTTTCCTAGCTTAACTCTAGAATGCAGTGTAAATATAAAGCTGGTCAGCGTGGTTTATCCAGGAGTAAATTTGCTCCTTTTTTTTTGCTTTGCTCTTAATTCTAAATGGGGCCTATTAGTATTTTACATACAACCATTGCCTCGAGGTATAGGACTTACCTATATAGTGAGCTAAACACGGACACTATTACATTTTTTATATTTAAAATAATTTCCTTCAACACACTTTAATTTACACATAAAAAGAAACAGATAACTAGATCCAACATACGTAATAAAATAAATGGTATTGTGTTAGCATGCAGAATGAGATACTGAGAGTAACAATCAGTGTGCAGAACACGGAAAGTAATGTGCAGTTATCTGTGTACACACCAAATACTATTAAAGACATGAGATCCCTCTAGTGGACATAGTCCAGTACTGCAGTTGTACACACATCATTTTCTACTATGGACCTCATTAAAAGTGCACTGAATGGCTTTGTTTAGCTCCTGCCATACCGGGGCTCTTACCGAGGTGCTGACGGCAGCCCAGGGAATCTAGGTATCACAGAGTACAGAAGTAGTATATGAACTGTGAGGAGTGTTCACATTCACCAATACCCGCATCATTATCCTCAGCTCCCTGGACTGAAGATCAGCCAAATAAAATCAGATTATTTACTACAGAGAGGTGCCGGAATCACAGAGGTTAGTATTGTGACAAGTACAGCAACAATGTAATGAAATAATCATTGGATTTTCAAGCTTGCTCAAGGCTTTGTCTGCCATCACAAGCATGAAGAGTGGAAACTGGATTTGGACTGGAGTTTGGCCCACTCTCCTATGTCATAACTCTGCAAGGACTCAATTACATCTCCTGTACCTTATCACACTCCATTCAACACTTTTACCCATTCCCCCGTACTACATGCCAATCCCCTCTATCCGCTGTTGCTCCCCCCCGAACATCCAATTCTGTCAACCTTATTCCCATCCTTCTGCTCACTCACCTTCCTGGACTTGTTGAGAGGGGCTATTGAGTCAACATGGCTGAAATTCATTTAATGTAAGGGCTAGTTGTGGTGGGAGGGTGTTAAGAGTGTTCACTCGTTGCTTGGGTTTCCAGGAGGAGAATATTATATAAAAAAGTAAACAGAAATAATACTGGGGATATGTATAGGGTAGGTACTGTAATTATAGTAATATGGTGGAAAGGTGCCAGGGATTTCCATGGGAAAAGCATTCTGGCATGGATGGATAAGAGAGGGTTGGGGAGCCTCAAAACACGATCTTGCCTAGTGCTCCATATCTGGCTCTGAGCAAGCGTTGTATCAATTGATATGTAATGCCTGATAGTTTCTCATTTATCAGCAGTCTCAAAAGTGCCGAAATTCCAGGCTTTATCTTGATGTTTTAGGGTTTCTTTTCAGCGGATAATTAAGAGTTTAGTAGCCAAGATCCAATAGACTAACTAGGAAAACCTGGTGGTAATCGCCTTAAATTAAACTGAAATTTAATGAGTAAATCATCATTAGGCTCTGAGCAAGATAACCCGGCAATATTAGCATTAAAAGATGCGAAGGCAAATGCAGAGTTGTAACCGAGGATATTATGGAGAGGAGTACATAATGTAACCCCCTGTCACTGTGTGTAGTGTGGGGTGCAAAGGGTACACAGTGCACCTCCTTCTCAAGCCCTGGCTAGCTGATGGGCATGGGTGTAAATGATCAGGGGTGTCCCTGCACATGCAGGTGTTTCTTTGTAGTTAGTGGGACACAGGGGATGTCACTTTGGTGCAGTGTAATAGAAGTCACAATAATTTGGGCGCCAGACCATCTCTATAACAAACTCAACTCTTTATTTACACTCCTCTACCTCCAGCACGATAATCCTAATGGTGGCAGCAATAAAGAAAAATATATACAGCTCCTCACTCTCTCCAGCACAGTTCTTAATGTGCAATACGAATATGGTTGCAAATATCTTATCACTCCTCCTGCACAGTTCTTAATGTTATCCAGATGTTAAATAACATAAATCATAGGTCTCTTGCACTCCATACTCACTGCAGATCACCCTCCTCTGCAGGGGCACTCACATGGATGCTAATAGGCAGGCAGCTTCTCCTCCATGCAGCTCTGACACACTCTGTGTACCTCTCAACTGCAGCTCATCCCTCCTCTGCAGGGATAATGTCTCCTGTGCTCTGACACATCACTCTGTGTTCTCTCAGCCTCAGGGTCTGACAATACAGCTACCAGGCCTCTTGTTGCAACCCTACTCCAGGGTCTCTTCCATGCAAAGTGTCCCCTCTCTCTTGGGTTCTCTATAGTGACATGGAGTTCCCCCCCTCATCCAGGGCACACATTCCTTGCCCTGGCTCAGTCACCACGCTCAGACTTCCAGGCAATGCTGGGGGATCCTGGAGCTTCCACCCCACTCTCTCCCAGGTCCCCAGCTACCATCTCTCCTCTCCTGTGTCTCTTCTCTCTCTCTCCCCCCTTACTGACAACCGCTCCTTCCTTTCACTCAGTCTCACAGGCTGGGCTGGGTTATCACCATGGTAACCAGTTTATGTAACTTTTTATAAACTTCTAGCTTTACCCTCTAGGTGACCCCTCCTCTATTCACTGAGGTCTAGGTTTTACTAAAACGCCACTAGGGGGCGTTACAATAATTTAAGGGTATTTGTCATAAATAGTTCTGCTAAATATAGTGGAACAATCTGTGATTGAGGTCCCCTCAAGACGCGCTAATATATTGTATGTAGCTGCAAATAAATGTCACAGTTTCCAGACGACCCAGCAGGTCACATGTTTCAGGTCATCCAGCAGTTGTACATAGAGTTCAAAAACTGTCAGTTTCCAGAGAATCCAGTAGGTGCACATGTGTATTGGCAACTGTCACATTTTACAGAGAACAATGGTAATGTATAGTTGTAATTGGCGGGAAGGGGGGCGCAACTTTTTTTTGCAATAACTCCAAAACGATGCAACTGATTAAAACGCTAATATTTGACTGCAAATCTACAGACCAAAGACCTTTAATTCAGTGCCCTGATCAGACAACTGCATCATAGAAATAAGTCAGTCATAAAGTCGTACTTATGCTATTAATATATAGATAGCCCAAAGCGTTAGGAAGATCATGCAGAACTTCTCAATAAAAGTAATACATGTTGCCATCTGGTGGCGGATTGGGGCATTGCCATGGTGTACTAAAGTTAATGGTCAGGTTTCACATAGCAGTAATTAGGCAAATAATCACAGAAACCTTGTATAGCCAGGTATAGCTGTTGTCAAAAGTATCAGATGCACTAGACGAGTGCCAACATTGATGTTATTGTTAGTTTTAACCAGGCATTTTATATAATGCTCCAGGGTATGAGGAATGTGGTATAAGGAAGGAGATGTGATCAGGGTGGGGGTGGAGGTTGTGAATCATTTATTGGGCACTCGCCCTTGTTCTCCAGCAGTCTCCCCAATACTTTGGATCCAAAGTGAGAGTTTTATCCCCACAGCTCCTGGCTTGGTGGGTGAAAGGCCTGGTTGGTGCTTTAAACATTGACTATGCAGTGGACACCCACCACCTTAAAATGAACCTTTCCCCGCCCCCCCCCCCCATCTCCGTGCTCTGGAGCGATTTGTGAAACATAGAAGTTCGAGTCTCATACAAGATTACACGATTTCTTTTTCACTTCCTTTTTGTTCCGTGAGACTCCTTTCCCCCGTCAGTCCTCTCTCTCTTTCGTACTGTTGGGGAGCACTATATATATATATATATATATATATATATATATATATATATATATATATATATATATATATATATATATACTTCTGCAAAACCTCTTGCATTGACTCCCAACAGATGCCCTCTGTGCAAACCAACGTCATCAAACACACATGGACTTTTTTAGGGTTAAGAGCAAATCCAGAAAGAGGGTGCAAATTGTCACCCTTACCAACCATGTTGAAAGCAAGGGGTGCATTTTATTTTTTTTTGCATGCAGAGAAAATAGTGCTTACTTTTGCATATAGCACACATGCAGAGCAGCTTTATTTTTATACAGGTTTGTACACTTGAGCTAGAATGCTTCCTCAATCCCATCTGTAAATCAGCATATTGTAGCATCCTTGCCTTTTTACTACAGACATGCCTAAAGACTTGTTTATTTTACAATATAACAGTTACAACGCTGAGATTTATTAACAAATAGCTGTGAGCTACAATGAATATAAGAATTGTCTATAAAAACTAATAATATTGGGAACCTCAGGAGTATAACATATTAGATGAATATAATATAGGCAGTATCCTCTCTACATAATAACTACAATATAACTGCATACGATTTGAAACCACAAAACAGCTAATTTAGAGACTAATATAGAATAAATGGTGAATTGACATGTTTGTTTGATGAGATTTCTGGCAGAAATAGTAACCACATGTAGTTGATTTTCACAATAAGAGGAGTTGCTGAGATGTATGAATAATCCAATATACATAAAAACCACTAAAATCAATAAATTAGAAATAAAAAAAAATCTATACATTAGTGCGCACTCAAACTATTTATGAGCAGTGTGTGGCCCCATGTATGGTAATAAACCTTTATTCCCAATGAACAAAACAATTGGTGATAGTATTTGATAATAACATATATTGATATTGCGAATGAAACACCAAGATATAAATACATAATGGACGCATTGGGTATTTATTATAGGAATCTCTTTTCTTCTTGATTTTATAACATGAACACATAGGTCATATTCAATTGTTCCTCCGGCTGCCGGAAAAACGAGCGCTCTAAAACTATTACCGTTTACACGGTAATATTGCGCGCAAAAAACGTTAATACGGTAGTTTATTTCCAGAATTTCATCTCGCAGCTCCCTGAGAAATTCAGCGAGTAATTACCGTATAAACGGTAATAGTTTTAGAGCGCTCGTTTTTTCCGGCGGCCGGAGGAACAATTGAATACGCCCCAAAGTTTTCTAACTTTTTCACAAACATATTGTTTTAATATTTCGCTTGGGTCACAACATATCCACATACTTGCCAACTCTCGCTGAACACCTCCCTGAAACAGGGGTGATCTCCCTCACTCCCTGAAGAGTCTGGCATTCTCCCTGATGCTGAGCCAGTACAAGACATGGTTGGCTTCACCATCTGTGGCATGATGACACTGTTCAGAAATTGTGTCCTATGTCCATGTATTGATGCCTATGGCGGTGGCCATTTTCATGGAGACCAAGATTTAATCAAAGACTGACAGGAAAGACAACATGACTTCAATAATGGAGACAGAAATGTAAGAGACACTTCAGTCTCTAGAGATTCATTAGCTGCTTTTCTTTAACTTATAGTTGCCTACTCTCCCGGAATGTACGGGAGACTCCCGCATTTCTGGGAGACCTTCCAGGCTCCCGAGAGAGCAGAGCAACCTCCCGGTTCTCGCCCCCGCAATACATAAGTGGTGGGGGTGGGGCTTAATTATGCAAATATTGCATCATCTTAGCCCCACCCCCTGTTGTAATGGGCCAAAATTGTGACACCCATTTAGGGGGCGGTGCAAGCTCCATCCCCACCTCTCCCGGGATCAAACGAGGAAAAGTTGGCAAGTATGCATATCAATTACTATTCTAATATTGACTAACAAAACCTTATTTTTTAACTTTAACCAATTTAAGATGAGTTTATCGCAAATTGTTGTGTTCCAATACTGCCAATAGACAGCGTGCCTCCAAAATTGGAACGCTTTCTCTCTTTTTTTGTGTTGTTTACTGTATTTGCTCCAGGAGAGCACCCCCTAAAAATCTGCATAAAAAGTTTGGGATATTTTGCAATTAGAAATTTAAACAAAAGTCTTAGAAGATGATTCTGGTGCGGATAGTATTCTTCCACATGTGATGCCTAAAGACTTGTTGTATTGATTTTGCAGTATTGAGCGAACTGCTTATTATTTTTCATATCCAATTGCTATTTTACAACTTCTGATACTTTCCTTGTAGCTCACAAATGAAGCCACGTTTTCTGCTTGTTCCCCTACAGGAATAAACTGCTACATGAATTTGTGCATTTTCTTAAGAAATCTCCATCCCAGTCTATTAGCTGCATTGATGACCTCAGCCTGGAGAAATTAGACTTCTTAAATTTAAACGTTTTTCTCAACCCAACATGAACTTCTTTATTTTTAGGTCAAAGGACCTTACACCATGATGGCTATTTCCTCCAACATTTGAATACACACTGCAGTCAACTATACTTACATTAAGTAATATGAAGTTTTAATATTGTTAAAGGCAAAAAAAAAATAAAAAAATCACCTATATATTCTACTTCCCTTATGGAATGCCAGCAAATGTAACACTACAAAGAGATATTTGTATGATAGTCACACATTGACAGGATGTCTCCTGCGTGGTAAGATCTTGCATCAGAACAAATGTTTGGTTCAAACCAGAAGAGACATGACAGGTAACTATAATTGGAGTATAAAAGTCATTCATGATCAAGGTCACCATTTCCCCGCAGTCCGGTGTTCTCCCACCTTACAAATCCTCAGGTCAGGAAGTGAGCGCTGCGTTGTCTAGGATCTGTTGAGCAATGCTAGTGATGGATGGGTACGCTGCGCTCTGGGGGAACTCCTGCAGGAAGTCCTTGCCCTGCTCCAGGCTTTGGGTCAGAGTGGGATCCAGAGGCACACACCCTGAAGAAATAAATCACCAAACCATGATATTGAGATAAATATAATTACAATAAGGAATTTCAATTTGAGCCAGAAATCTGATTGCCGTTCAGGGTCCTCCCACAGCATTGGGGGACCATCGGGCTCTCCACAGGCATTTTAGCAAGCCCACCACCTGCTCTGCTCTCACGGAGACCAGACGCACTTCTGGTTTTCACCGTTAATGGTGGTAGTTTCAGGGCCTTAGCGGTGATCCTAAGTGCTTCCACATACAGGCTGGTACCTCCGTGGATCTCTGGATACCACTGGAATGAGCATGACCCCCCCCCCCTCTCCTGTTCAGGTCTACTAGTACACTTAATTTATTAGGGATTGATTAGAACAGGTTTTCCCAGCATAGCCTTTTGCTGGACCCTACACGTGTTACATTGTGTAGACACGCTTTCATTCTTGGTTATAAAATCCAGGGGGCGCCGTGCACACCACTGTAATAACGGGTTGATGTAGTTCCCAGAGTCTCATACTTCATTATCATCATCACCCTTTATTTATATAGCGCCACTGATTACACAGCGTTGTACAGTCCCTGCCCCATTGGAGCCTACAGTCTAAATTCCCTAACACACACACACACACACACACACACACACACAGACACAGACACAGACACAGACACAGACACAGACGACACAGACACAGACACAGACGACACAGACACAGACACAGACACAGACGACACAGACACAGACACAGACACAGACACAGACACAGACACAGACACAGACACAGACACAGACACAGACACAGACACAGACAGAGACTAGGGTTAATTTTTGATGGCAGCCGATTAACCTATTAGTATATTTTTGGAGTGTGGGAGGAAACCGGAGCACCCGGAGGAAACCCACGCAAACACGGGGAGAACATACAAACTCCACACAGATAAGGCCATGGTCGGGAATTGAACTCATGACCCCAGTGCTGTGAGGCAGAAGTGCTAACCACTAAGCCACCGTGCTGCCCTATATATTCTTTTCCCTATTCCCCAACATATGAGAAAATATTTAACAGAGGATTATAGAGATTGCATTACTTTATTTACCTAGAAATGGGACTCCAGCATGCCGTGCCAGCTCCTCACCACCTCCCTTGGAAAAAATGTTTGTGCATTCCTAAGATAAGACAGACAACAGTGAGTACAGCTACGGTGTCAAAACCCACTTTCCTGTCCTTGGTGGACCAAACGTTCAACAAAAATAATACAGAATAGACCAGTGGCGCTGGTCTATATTCAGCTAGATGCCCAAGTGTCTGTGTGACACTGTTGCCTGGAGCACAGAAGAGGTGGTTCCTGATAGAACGTAAAGTGTGGATGTGACATTTGCAAGACGTTGCAGATTTCACAGCTCCCAACCTTGTAATTAAGGGATATAGTGGCGGTTCCGGAAAACAGTCAATTCTCAACGGTTTGCCATCATTTTCGTAAAACAGCAATTTCATTATAACCAGACGTCACATCTATGGATGATATTTATATGTCGAATTCAGACCATTTATCAGAGATTACAGGAATTTGGTTTAGGTGGTTAGAATTTAAAGATTCCCCCGATTGCTGCTCCCTGCTAGAGGGCCGAGTACATTTTATGAAGCCAAGAAAATAATTAGTAACCCCTCTAGACGGTTAACAGGATTTGGGCAGTCTCTGCTCACTAAAATGAAAGTTTTTACAATTTTGCACGCACATAGCTTTTCTAAGCGCAAAACCCTGTGGATGGCACTCCTCTGCTCCCCATCCTTCAACCCCCTTTGTTCCCTTACCCAATTGTTCTTAGAAAATGTGCAGATTATGCTTTTCTTTCTATTTTTTTTAAATCAATGTTTACAATGCTTGTACACACCATGTCTGTACCTTTGTATACTCTTCAATATCAGTAAATTAAACAATTAAACAAAAACAAAAAAAAACCCATCTAAAAGCCATTAAAATAAAGTTATGGAATGGTGTAAAACACTTTTAGTCTCTTACAAGTGCACTGATTGCTAAAGCTAGGTACACACTACACAGTTTTCATCCAATAATCGGCTAAATCAACCAACATACGACCGGTCGTTCAAAAGTCGGGTCAGTGTGTGCAGTGACACGATGGTCGAAAGTCTGCCCAAATGGAAGTTTGTCGCCTCATTTGGTTGGTCGTAGCGTTTAATATTTTCGTTCCAATCTCGTTTCCGCTGTGTAGTGTGTATAAACTTCCGTCCGATCCACAACAGTGAGTACGAAATTACATTCATTGTTCACAACAACATGGCTATAAAAAGTTGCTAAAGTGACGTCCGCTCTTCACTTTATCGTCCTAAACAAGGCTAGTGTGTATGCAGTCCATGGACCGAGCGATCGGACCATCTATCGCATGTAAAATCGCTCGGCATAAAAAGTTGGTTGAAATTTCTGTAGTGTGTACCCAGCTTAAGACACAATGGTGGTAAAGAATATTCATGAGATGCACAGGGTGGATTATAATGGTCACAGCCAGGAGGGTAAGAATATGCATTACAAGGATTCCCTGATAAAACAGCTTCATTTAAAAGAGCAAAAAAAAGCCTGGGAAGTCTGCACATCAGGGAGAGGAGAATCCCCACAAACCGGTCTGTCCTCTTAACAAACCTGCTCTCCAGCTCACCGTGCAGTGTGGACAAACAAATCCGCTCATGTTTTCCACGATTCCAATCACTGGAAGCCCCATCTTCTTGCAAAATGTGAGTTCCCGTCGGACGTCTCCCACAGACACAGCCTGCAAGCAGAGGTTCACCCGTAGTCAGAAGGAATTAAGACCAATGAACAGACTAATGGATGCACTGAGAGTAGCACGTTAGCGCCTTTGCGCAATGTAAAGATGCATTTTGGTGCAAAACTAACCTATGAACTTAATTTTTGAACCAAAATGAATAATGTGTAAAGCACCTGTGGTGTGGTGACCAGTACCGCTCCCAAGGGATTGAAGGGCTTCAGAGCATCCACAGTAGATATGTGCTCATCTGATGTTCCTGGGGGGGTGTCAACGATGAGGAAATCCAACTCTCCCCACGCCACATCACCGACAAACTGTTTTATCAGAGCTAGAAGATAAACGGAAATAGGTCACTGTAGGTTTATAACATGACAAAAAAATGATGGAATCCTTCTCACAATGCCTATAATGACTGCTACGTGTACATGTATAATATAGAGCTGGTGGTCGTGATTATTCCAACACTGCCACCATATGATGTCATCCCTAACACTTTATAAGACCAAGACAATGTTCTGCCTATTACATAACGCTATCTGGCTCTCTCACATCTTGCTTCATGGATTGTTTATTTATATCACACCATTATATATTATTAAATACAGGATTTGAGAGAGAGACAATTGTCCATGGACCCGAGGGCATTCCAATCATAGGGTGGTGTAATTTACTGTAAGCCCTAGTATTTAGATTGTAAGCTCCATAAGCAAGGCTCTCACTTTTCAATATATATTCCTGTATAATGAACATATGCAAGGTTGGACAAGTATCAGAAGCCAAGTAACCATTGCAAATTTGAATATACCTTATAATAATCTATGGGAATTTCTTCTCAGTCTGTGTGTGCTCTGCAAGCTTTCCCAACTTGACCTGAAAGCACAACGCTGTACCCCTTACCATTCTTCTTGGGTCCTCTCCACACCACGGCATCATCAGGGCGCTCCAGCAGAAAACCGATAGACATGAGCGAGATAGTCTTCTCCTGGTCCACGTAGACCGGCACCCAGCCACTGTCACACTGATGGACATCTTTATTATGGGCGTTCAGCATGCGCGGGATACTGGGTCCACACAAATCTACATCCAATATCCCAACCTACGCAAAGTCACAAAGCAGCACGGTCAGCCATATCAAGCCACATACAGCACAACATTGCAGAATCGCCTTGGGCAACCATGGGCATGATAGTCGTTGCTCAACTACATCTTCCATGATATAAATGAGAAATAGACTGTGCGCATAAAGACAACAGACAGGGGTAAATTTATCAAGCTGCGCGTTTGAATAAATGGAGATGTTGCCTATAGCAACCAATCAGATTCTAGCTGTCGTTTTGTAGAATGTACTAAATAAATGATAAATAGAATCTGATTGGTTGTCTCCTATAGTGCCACCAGGCAAGGCTGGCAAAGCGTGTCCCCCTGATTCTGCTAGTACCAGCCAAGGTTGGCAGCATTAGTGTTGGTCAACCCGTTTGACGTTTCCCTTATTTTGTTTAACTTTTAATTTGTTTATATCTATTGATTTATGCTAACATTTTGAATGCCCTGTAGACATTTTACATGTCGACATCATGAATGCTGATATTTAATAATGTAATGTGTGTTTATATATATATATATATATATATATATATATATATATATATATATATATATATAACACACATACACCTCCCATATACAAAGGACCTCCTGGAAGAAGGATTCCATCCAAGGTCATGGTACAATCTAGAGACGTTGGCAGACAGATCTCGCCTCTACTGAAGACATATGTTGAATACGCTGGTTTCGCTCCTTTTATTAAGTATTGTGTTTGAAGACAAAACACACTTGAACAATAGTTCATTCTTGTAAATTTATTTGCATCAGACTGGTTACATTACAATTTATTGTTATCACCTCATTACATGTTATTGTTACAAAAGTGATATTCTTTATACATTTACAAATGTCATATACTTTTGCTTGTTAATTATAATGAAACTTCTAGTAAAATGTTTATACAAAAAAAAAAAAACTGTGTCTTACCAAAACCTAAATTTTTTAAATTAAAACTTCAGTTACTTTGTACACATTAGGGCTGGGGTTGTACTAAATAATGGTCGGCATAATGTCACACTCACCTTCTTCCCAGCATGGCGCAATGCTAGAGCAATCTCAGTGGAGATGGTACTCTTGCCAACACCTCCTTTCCCAGACAACACCAGAATGATGTGCCGTACACCAGCCAGATTACCACTATCTGAAACAAAATGTAATATTATGGTCTCGTGTTAGCCCCTTGCGAATCATCCATTCAGTATTCCAGAAACATATCGGTCAACCTGACCCATGAGAGGCTGCTAATGTTCTGCTCATTGAGTTTTCCCCACCTACAACAATGAATTATTTGGCTTTAAACATATTGTTTAACAATGAATATGACACAGGACACTGCATATGGGAAATATGTGAGAAGGAGCAGAACACTAGGACACTTCCATGACTCAGAGGCTGAATGCACAAGTTGGCAGCTATGCAAATTGCTTATGGAAATAACCCGGATGTGTCTGGCATATATATATATATATATATATATATATATATATATATATATATATATATATATATATATAAAACTAAGGAGGTATCCCCATGCCCCCAATATGACACTAGGGGAGAACACTCACCTGTTGCTGTGTCCATGCTGAGAGACACACTTCCGCATGTAAGGAGATTGGCACACCGTACCTCCAATCAACAGCGAGTATAGACAACTACTCTCCGCCTATTGGCTGGACGCAAATATCATTAGAGGAAAGAGGCCTTAGAGGGGGCGGAATATTTCGACCAATGACACCCTATCACTTTCAGTCACATGCCTGCAACACAGTGAACGCGAACAAGAGGCGTCTGCTGGCTGTAAAAGGACTTGCTGGATTCAGCCAATCGGCGTTACAAACTACCCGCTGGTCCCGCCTTAGAGGGTTGACGAACAGGTTCTCCAACGAATTGAGGGACAGCGGAGGGTGATCGACGGTTCTCTTTGGCCAACCAATGCGCGGGGCGGGGCTGCTGTGCTGCTGCTGCTCGTCTGAGGGCAGGGGGAGTTCAGGGGTTACTGTTGACGTCTGTGAGTCCGGGCAGAGAGGTGAGTGCTGGGAGTAGGGGGGGAGAACGGGGCTGTGGGAACAGACTGTGGGGTAGAAGGGGCCCGGGAGTTATAAGGCAGTAATAATGGGGGGGGAGGCATGAGGCACAGCTCGGGGGGATAGGCCATTGGTCCCAGCAGCCTCAGCCAGCTATAGACCATCAGGGGGGTGTTGGTATAGTGTAGGGGTAGGCAACCTGCGGCTCTCCAGGTGTTGTGAAACTACAAATCCCAGCATGCCTTGCCATCTATCTGCTGGTTATCTACTGGCAAAGCATGCTGGGACTTGTAGTTTCACAAACACCTGGAGAGCCGCAGGTTGCCTACCCCAGGTATAGTGTGTGTGTGTGATCCCAATAAGGACAGATATTTACATGGGCACTGCCCCCACCACCCTCTCATAGGGTAACTAATGCCATAAGGACCCACAGGCGCCTTATTTGAGGAGTGTGAAAGCCACAGGTCCTGGAATTATGTTCTTACTCATGTCACAACTTCTCTTCTGGTTCTCAATTCCTGCCCTATGTTATTTTACACTAGAGCTCGGCAATCTGTGGCTCCTCCTGACTTTTGTGGAGCTATAAGTCCCAGCATGCCCTGACATCTAGAGGAGAGACACAGGTTTTCCCAAGTCTGGTCTGAGAGATCTCCATAGGGAAGAAGTGCTGGGTATGAGCAGTAGTGCAATGATATAGGTCAGGGCCGTAACTAGGGCTGTGCGACAGGGGCGACCGCCCAGGGCGCACTGCTGAAGGGGGGCGCAGTTTAGGAATATTTTAGGTTAATTTGGTTAATATTGAGGGCTAGGGGGGGGCGGCATTTGTCTTTCTCGCCCCGGGCGCTAGAATTCCAAGTTACAACTCAGGCTGGGCAAATGACAGAAATACTGCTGGAAATCTGTAGAGAAACTGTGTAATGGGCATCTCTAGCACTGGTCTCTCTGTACAGGGCAATGGTGGTTTGTAGTCTTTGACCCTAACGGGAAGCATGTATGATATTTGCTGTATGTACACTTTCTGTCCAATGTATTTACATAGAATCTGAATATTTTAGTCAAAGCAATAGCTTGGATCCCTCCTGTCAAAATACTGCTTTGCCCTGAATGCGGTTTTGTCTAAAACAGAGAGCCCCTGGCTTAGTGGACATGCTGGAACTTGTAGTTCCACAAGAGCTGTGAAGCCACAGGTAGCCTAAGCCCCTTCTTACACTGTAAGCTGGACAACTCAAATTGGTATTCTGGCTCTGTCCTCTGCTTTTGTTTTGATTTGCAGTTAAATACAGCTGTACATATTGCATAGCATTAAATATAGCACAATCCATTACAAGTTAAGTTAGTATGTCTCATTTCTTTTTTTTGGTTGGCCCCTTGTGAGAGGGATTACATGGATGCCTAGGATGATCGATGCTTGAGCTAATTAAGTGTATTTTTCCTGTTGGCCACAAGATGGCTTTGGGATCAGTTATGGCCCTATCAGAAAGTGTTGTTAATTGGAGAAATATATACATTTAGCCTAGGATCTCTAAACTAGTTGTGGTCCCCTCTTCAATAAAATATTTCTTCCATTGCAGTGTGTGGGCCCTCATTAGAATCACACCCCCATGTGACATTCATGTTGGGCATTCCTGTTCTAACGAGAGACAAAGAGTACCATTTGCCTGTAGATTCCTCTGGAAGCTTACCTTTTACATAACGAGGTGCATTTTCGAAAACTGTATGGGTGGTGCTGGCTGTAGAAATCAACTATGTGTTAGCTTTCCTTTTCTAATCTGTTCTAGAAAAATGACAGTGAGACTGGTTTGGGTGGCACCACCTTTGGAATCCTTTTTTTTTATTGTATTAATCTTCACATTAGGGAATGCTATCAGTTTGTACTCCTTGCCTATGCAGTGTTTCCGCTTTGCAATAAATCGTGGGGTTTTCTCAAAGGGAAATTGAAATATTGGGTGGTTGCTGATTACTATTAACCTGAATGGAGCAACTAAATAGAACCTCTCAAAAACAGAAAAATGTATAAGTATAGTGAGAATGGGGGGCGAAGAAAAAAAAAAACCGTGGTGGATTTTACAACTTTGTTGGATATACTGCACCATATTTAGTTTATTTTTATATTCTGGCGATCCCGGGCCTGCGTTACTGAATAGAAATCAAGTGTTGAAGCAAAACGTGTACATTAAGTACTTTGCAATTGGACATGCATAAGAATGAAAAATGTTTGACTAATCCTCTATGCTTGTGTGCTAACTGAGGTTTTGGAAGATTGTCATGTAAGGGAGATATAAGACTATTGATTTTGTGACATCGATCCAACATTTTGACCCATTAGAAAGTGATACACATGTAAGGTGCAAGGGTCAGCCCTCTCATTCACACTATACTTATACATTTATCTGCTTTTCCAAGGCTTTTGGTGAAGCCTATAGTGCTGATAAGGGCTGCGCGGTTATACCTCTTAAACTATCTTCTGTAAATAGAATCTTTGTTCCAGAGAATTCTAAATGTAGATTCAGGAACAACAAGTGGTTTGTATGTGTAGTGTTTTGCAGGACTTTGGGGGTAGCAGCGCTGACAAGCTAGGGTGGATGCAGCAGAGCTGTGTTTGCAATTAGCCTGTCAACCTTCTTGTCATATATTTCTTTGGACTCTTATAGCTTTTATTGAGGCAACATGGCACGTCGCCCACGCAACAGCCGTGCCTGGCGTTTTGTACTGAGCGGGGTACGTAGAGACCAAGATACCCGAGCACCAGCTCTTCAAACAGGAGATGACTCCTGGGGTTATGATTCTGATGGACAGGTAAACCTGTGCATTTTATTGCTCTCCCTGCTTAGCTGCCCAGAAGCATTGTACCTGCTGGCTGAATGTAAATCTCTGTGTTGACGTCTTCTTTTCTTAGAGGAACACTAAATCCCCAAACTGAATTGTTCAGGTCATACCATGGAGGTAAAATACATTACTCAGTGTGATCCTGGCATTCCCCTGCAGGAATGTTATCGTCCTCTCCACCGATAGTTGAAGCTCCTCCCACATTCTTAGCGCAGTGTCCTGATAGGAGCTCATATAAGTCAAAAAACTTAGCTCTGTGTGAATTTGATACTATTGTGTTCTGAGAGTAGTTTAGTATCCTATGTAACAGCAATGATCATAACCCTTGCATGGGTCATATAAAGACTTACGCTGCCCACATAATAGCTGCAGCCACAGTATAATAGACCCAACTTAACTCCTGTCAGGTTGTAATTGTAACAGATTTCATATTTTATTAACCCATGTTTTAAATTTGGCAATTTTATTCAGGTAAATCAGGGCTGTCAGCATTCATTTATACCGTTATAATATAGATCAGCCAAAAAAAAAAGGTGGCATCCATTTACCTAATGATAGCAGAGTACTTCAAGATTTAGTGATTTATTTTTATTATTTTATATATAAATATTTTTCTAAATCCAATTTATTTTTCTTTATTTTATGGGCCTTATGTTGAAGGTGTTCAATTATGAGATCTAAATGTTGAGCAGCTCTGACTGTCAAATGTCACCTCATCATTTTATTCCACATATAAAACTCAACATTGCAGCTTCCTGGAAGAAACTCACTGTATCCGTTGCTGCTGAAGGCTACCAATAATTATATTATGCTTATTGATTGTATAGGCGCTTGTTATCGGGATGGAATAGGTGAACTAAATGGTGGGACCGTTGTCTAGACTACTTAGATGACTTCCCATTGCCTTTCTCTAGACCATATTTAGAGGGGAACTCCACTTTTACAGCAGGTTTGTTCATTTATATTGTCATTGGATATGAGAAGTACAGACAAGCTCAGGTCTGTCCATTGAATATGTGTATATAGGTATCTGCAGTGTTATCTTTTAGTTTGTCTCCCTTCCGTCCCACCTACAGAAGAGTTCTGTCATTGCTTTCCACATGCCGTGGAAATACCCCGGCATAGACATTTATTGATGTTTGTATCATGACCCCTATACTGTGACATTAGTAGCTTGCGGGACAATAGTGGCCAAGTATATACCTGCTAAGTGGACAGTATGACAGTGGATCTCTGTTCTGTGCCGTTTCCCTGTCAGTTTTCTCATGTGGCGTTCTGGTTTGGAATGCAACAAACAGAAACAAAAGCTCCTGTTAACGTGCCCTTATTATACAGCACTACAGAATAAGTTGGCGCTATATAGAGAGAGGAGCATAATGACAGCAAGCAATCTGAAACGTGACCTCTTGATTTCTTTCACAGCACAGTAATAGCGATTCTGAGATCGAGATGCTCCACTTTCCTCCCTCCATACCCAGCGCTGTGCCGGTGACGGGTGAATCGTATTGTAGCTGCGACAGCCAGAATGGCGCCTACTGCTCCAGCCTGCACACCTTCCACCAGATAAAGAACTGCCAGTGCGGAGAGGAGGACGATTGTAAGACTTCTACGTGACATTTACTGCAAGGAGCTCTCTGTTCCTCGCTTTATCCTTGTTTTGTTTTCCCACTTGCAGATTTCGACTGGGTCTGGGACGATGGAAGTAAATCCACTGCCACTGTGCTGAGCTGCGACAACCGGAAGGTCAGCTTCCACATGGAGTACAGTTGTGGCACGGCTGCCATTCGTGGAGATAAGATGCTAACCAAAGGTCAGCACTTCTGGGAGATCAAGATGACATCACCGGTATACGGCACAGACATGGTATGTCCCCTGGCTTACACAATGTGGACCTTTCATCCAGTTGTAGATTCTAATCTTAGCAGCACCAGTTTATTAATATTTCAGAATGTATTATTAATCATCAGGTCTAATTACTAGTGCAATATGCAGGAGGTACGTGTAGCTGTCAGATGGCAATGGGCTAGTAGTTACACTATGCATATAACGACAGAGAGGAAGAGTGCTGCATTCCAAACTTATCCTGCAACCAGGATTTAACATTTCTCTGATGTGTGCTCTCTGTACCCAGGAATATACCAACCACTGTGACAGGACAGGATAACAAGCTGGGCCTTCAGATTTCAGCTGTTCTATGTCTGTTCACATCCTCAGCCAGCCATGCCCGCCGATGTTAACATCCTTTAACAATATAACCTAATTGTGCTTATGACCTGTCTGTATATGTGCTATACAATGTGTGTGTATAATTAGTTTGTTCAATTTTTTTTGTATTTATTGTAGGGTAGAGCAATGGTCCTCTCCATATCGGAGTAGGTTTTATTATAAGGCTCCCTCCTGTGTTGATCTGGGCTTTGTAATAATACCTCTCAGTATCGGTTGTTTTTATTGTGTGTTCTCAGATGGTCGGCATCGGAACATCCGACGTGAACCTAGACAAGTATCGTCACACCTTCTGCAGTCTGTTGGGGAAAGATGCAGAGAGTTGGGGTCTCTCGTACACAGGTAATAGCAGTAACGCACAACCAGACATTGGCGTGATATGTGGAAAGGACAGAATCCAATGACCTGTTACGTTTTCCCACATATTCCTCTTTCTCCTCTGTCTGCCAGGCCTACTCCAGCACAAAGGAGACAAAAGCAACTTCTCTTCCCGTTTCGGCCAGGGCTCGATTATTGGGGTGCACCTGGATACGTGGCATGGAGTGTTGACTTTCTACAAGAACAGGAAGTGCATAGGTAACCTATGCTTCAATTTCTACTATGTAGATTGTTATCAGAGCACATCCTTGTAAGTGTCCTCACAGCGGGGGCAGACATTTTTTCCCCCAAACCAATATTCAAGATAAGTTAGCCTGTTAACTTACTAGGAACTACTACTATGGCAGCCGGTATTGTGTATATGTTTAGATTAGCAGCAGTGTATGTTAGTGCTGTAGAATATTGTCCTGGAATGGCACTGCTACCTTGTTTCTCTTGCCTTCTAGGAGTCGCAGCCACCCAGCTGAGGAACCAGAAGCTATTCCCTATGGTCTGCTCTACAGCTGCCAAGAGCAGCATGAAAGTAATACGATCGTGTTGCTGCCGCACCTCCCTCCAGTACCTGTGTTGTGCCCGCCTGCGGCAGCTCCTTCCGGATAGCGTGGACTCTCTGTCGGCCTTACCTCTCCCTCCTGGTCTCAAACAAGTGCTGAGTAACAAGCTGGGGTGGGTTTTGCAGATGGGTATAACACCATCCAGGCAGCGGAAAAATGACACTTCAGCCACAGCCTCCTGCGGGAGTGACTCGGACAGCAGCTGCCCGCCGGGGCTAGAGGACTGTCAGAGGAAGCGGTGCCGCAGGATCTAACAGCGGATGGAGGCAAGGGGTACCGTCCTTGGGACCCTTTCACCACCATCTGGCAATACGTCCCACTGTGAACTCTTGTATAGGACAAAGAAAACGAGATATCCTCTCCAAAGGAATAAATATATCATTAAGGGACAATGGAAAACAGGAGCTGCTTTCTCATCATGTAACTTTGTAATACCAGAACGATGGTGCTAGAGTTAGACAGCTCAAGCCTGGTTTTTGGTTTGGCATAATTCAGATCTTCTGCCTTAGGTGGTGCACACGGTTTAATACCGGACCTTCAATTGTTTATGATGTATTCAGATCAATACATGTTATGGTGTTTTATGATCTGTAGCCCTATAAGAAAGCAAGTCTGTTATTAACCAGCACATTACCAGGAGCTGTAGAGTAGAGCAGCCTCCTAGTTCATGGCTAATAGAGACCTAGAGCCCTAACCAGCAACCTCGCTCCCTGTTCACACAAGGGCTTGAAAGTGAACTGGACCAGAATGACAACTTGTCATACGATGAACTCACCATTCAGACCGTTTAATGGCCTGTTCTCCTTGAGGTGAAGACAATGGTTATCCAGTCACATAGAACACCCCTGTATCATAATACTGTTGAATGTATGAGATCAAAAATGCTCTTAGTGCTGAATTCAATGTCCATTCTGAAAAAGAAAATGAATGCGTTGCTGAAGAAAAGCCTACATCATTATACGGCGTTAAGTGGGGGCAATAAAACATTGTCTCATTCAGGAACGGTTAAGACACCCGCTATATAATATTTCTGAATAACTTGGCTATAATCAACCAACAGCAGATTTACAAGTGTTTCAGTTTCAGTCTTCAAAAAGAGTTAACAGGGTGGTAGAATGAGCCAAGTGGGTTTAGTCCCCTTAAGCTGTCACTGCTGATATATCTGAAAGTTGCGGTATAAAATATAGTCTGGATTGCAACACATAAGTAGTGGAGCTAATATATGATTCATCTTTTCTATGGTGGGCTGTACTGTCCTGCGATATCACACGTCGCCTGCTTTACAATGACCACAGGCTGCTGCTGTGTGGGGATTGGCTGTTGGCGCTGATTAGGTTCCATGTGATCCTATTGTTTGGCACCATTCATAAGCCACCACATTTGTGCAAGATGCACCAACCAGTGTGGGTTCCGCAGCAGCAACAAGTCACTTACGCTACATAACCCACGCCAGGCTCCAGAATTGGCCAGTGCCACCTTGAGGGCTACTGCATGGTATGACTTTTTAAGGAGTAAAAACAACCATTTTCCCCGTACTAGTACATCAGGGGAAGTGCTCAGGTCCCCCCTACTCTCTCCAAGCAGTTGTATTGATTTTCTTTGGGTGTCTCTGCTGGGTGGCATAAGTCCATTGGTGATGTGGGAGAACAGCAGGAGGGGGCATCCTACTGCCAGTCTGCTAATGGTAGCTGGTAGTAGGAGGGACCATAGCATCAACCTGCTAATAGCTGGTACACTGGTTTCCATTCTGCTCCTGAGAGAAGACTCCTAGTCAATAATACAGTTACAGTACATAGCACATGCTTCCTGTATAGGAGTCGGGCTTCCTGTAGTAACAGCTGTCGCTAAGAGCTGGAACAGGGTGATTGTCCCAACTCAATATATATCAAACAAAACTTATGTGAAAAATGTAAGTCGTCATTTCCAAAATTACTACAAATATTGACTGCATAGTTTATACCAGTGATAGGCGATCTTAGGGGTCCTTTCATTTATTCAACACAAATTCGATCTGTGAAAACTGGTCGAAACAAGTTCCAAATGTTTCCTTACCTTATATGTTTAGTTTATGCAGTGTGTGATTATTACCCATTACTGTACGTTTCTTTTTAAGTAGATGTGAGTGCCTCAATTTAGCTGCTAATATGTTAAAGCAATATACTGTGGAGGAACGCATTACCTTCAAGCAGTTGATTTTGGATAAGAGTTTGCATTTTAGATTTTTATTTGGAGCTTGTTCAGTAGTTACCTCAATCATTTAAGCATAAAAAAAAGGAAAAGGGGTAGTTCTTCCTGTGAACATTAAAAAAAAGAAAAACAGTTTTGCTTTTATAATCGTAGAAGGCCAATATAGATGTTTCTATTGTCACTCATTGATGAATGTTCTAAATTGGGCTCATTTATTTATAAGGTCACGGTGCTCTGTAGGGCCAGACAACGGGGAACACAGAGCATTCCTAAAATAGGGACATACAAAGTAGACAAGTGCATGTGTGGAAACAATGGGTATAAAGTGCTCTGCTCAGAAGAGCTTACAATCTAATGTGAACAGGGCAGAGGCTAGGTGCATACATTATGTAAAGGAAGCAAGAAATGAGGCACTGAATGTGAGGATCCAAGACAGGTAAATCAAGAAAATCTGTTTAACAGCACAGGGGGTAGATTTACTAAACCTTCTAAAATGGAAAAGCAGAGGTGTTGCCCATAGCAACCAATCAGATTCTAGCTATCATTCTCTAGAATGTACAAGATAAATGATAGCTAGAATCTGATTGGTTGCTATAGGCAACACCTTCACTACCCAATCTCAGTGGTGATCTATTCTATATAAGCATAAACCAGTCTGTGAATTTTATAGAGTGTAGGACTCTGGTTATTCATTTTGTATTCCTATTGTATGAAGTCTTAGTTTATACATCAAGTGTCTTATGAATCACATGACCTCCTCCCCCCCCTTATAAACACTCAGTCACACGCTCACATGCACAAGAGATACAGAAGTGTTTATACAGAGCAAACGAGCTAAGAGCTTTGTGTAGATCTGCAATTCTACTTTATTGTCTTTCTATCGTTCTTTCATTGATCTTTATATTGATGTAACATCTATTTTCAGCTGGAATATGTAATCCGTACAGAAAAATGGCCATAATATAAAAAAATGTGTGTGTACATATAAATATCTCTTAATCAAGCGGTGTATTATGGTTTGTTCAAAAATCTACAATTTAATTTCCACGGTGTATGTTGTGTCCAGAAAAATACAACACCGACGAGGGCGTCCTGCACCGTACCCTCTGATGAACATACATTAAACCACCGGTATGTATAATGCTAAAAAACCCTATCAGCTTAA
Organism: Mixophyes fleayi; assembly: GCF_038048845.1. Classification (NCBI taxonomy): domain Eukaryota; kingdom Metazoa; phylum Chordata; class Amphibia; order Anura; family Limnodynastidae; genus Mixophyes; species Mixophyes fleayi. The sequence continues at coordinate 25,314,481 of NC_134408.1, forward strand.
TATGCACTTAATATGTGGTATTATCGGTTTCGTTTCATGTAGTGCTTTCATGGCGATTGATGCAATTTTATCTAAAAGGGAGAAGTATTGGTTTCAAAGGAGTTTATTAATTATTTAAATATTAACAATATGAATTTAACTTTTAGTCACAATATAGTGGTTGAAAAATAAAACGTTTTCAGATGCTAATCGATACAGCATCACTGTCCCTGATCACGTCACAATGACAAAAGGCTTTGGCCTATTATGTTATTCCAGTGACATCTCTTTTATCTGTTATTGGAGGTGGAGACAGCACGGGGCAGCTGGAGCAAGCTCAGGTCTAGCACCCTTAGGGTCTCCATAATTTTTTCAAAGCTCCCCTAAGCCAAAATAATTACCAAGTAGTCCCCCGCCATGCTTATCGCCAGCTCTGTGAGATTGCCGCGGCACACAGTTTGGGAACCACTGGCTTAGGTATTTTTAGGTGGGCAAGATCTTCAGTTTAGACATCAAATTAAAAGTTTTGAAGCGGCAAAGAAAGAAAAGAAAAAAAAAAGTGTGCCCCCTGCTGGAAGAATTTTTCAGTGCGGGAAGGTTGGACATCAATAAATATTGTTGGCATCATCATCACTGATGTCAAAGCGGCTTTATTATCATTTATGTTCCCAACCCATTCTAGTACAAGTTGCTTGCCTACAATTCTTGGTTGCAGCACAGTCCTGTCCCCCTTACTCTACAGGTGAACTCCCCCTGCCCCCATTAACCCAACGCACCCATCCTCTTACAGCCAAATCCTAACATCAACTAACCTACAGTCACAACCGGAGCTGGAGAATATCCCAGTGATTTCACTAATTGGGAAACGGGGTGGTTTGTTTTTTCATACCTTGATGTTTATTAAATTACTGTAATATAATTTTTAGCTGATTGTTGCAATTATTTTACATTCTGCCTAATGAGTGTCCCAGCATCAACCCCTCCCCCATTAGATTGCAAGCTCACAGGAAGGGCCTTCTCTCTCCCCCCCCCTTGCATTTTCTCTGCCATAGAGACTCATGTCAGACATCCTGCCTGCATGATGAGGCATCCGATTAATCTTGAGAACCCACTGTAGGAGTTCATGCACTAGGAGCTCAAGTCTAACACCAGTTCAGGATTGGTTGACGACATGAACAGCCAGATCCGTCGCGACAGGTCTGGACCAATACGTCTTTCTCTTGCTGGGGCTTGGTCAATATCCTGTGTGACCTGACCGTGCTCATCTTGGTCGTCCACGTCTTCAACAGCACCGGCTTTACGCGGCACACGCAGGGCACAGAGAAGAGATTGTCTCTTGCGCTCAGTACTACACTCTGCATAAGCCTGGATACAGAGAGGTGGAGTGAGACAAGTATTGCTATTAATGCAGGAATACAATGTGTATTCGTAGAGGTCAAGCTGACCCATTCCATCCCAGTGATATTACTCTCTGTTCCCAAACTTAGCACCAACTCTTTTCCTGAATGAACTAATTGGAGTAAAAGGCTTGTTTAATAACAAATCATGAAATGAATCGAGTGAAAATGTCAGAGCTAAGTTTGGAACAGAGAAAGATCACCCAGATGGAAGGGGTTAGGTTCTTATCTGTACATAATTCTACTAAATCTTATCATATTTTTGGTTAAAACATCCCCCGTTCTATAAACACCAGTGAAGGCCTTAAACACCTTAATGTGTGTGGTCTTTATATCTAAGCATTTGTTTACACACAAAATACCAAGATCAGCGAGGAACGCATCTAATGTTGCCAAAAAAAAAAGATTAAATACAATATTGAGAGACATAGTAGTGCACATCCAAACATAGCAATTTTATTTATATACTTCCATATCTTTAGACCTGCCTGCAAGTATAATTAATACATGAAATCAGTTATATAAATGGCTTATGTTTATATGATCGAGAATAACACTCTCACACTTAGAAGACAATATATAAGCCAGAGAGACACACTTGAATTTTAAGAGAAAAGCAAGAGAAGGTTAGCTCTTAGGGCTAGTCAATAGTAACCCAAAATAAAGCAAACTTAAATGTGGGTGCTGAACTGGTGTTAAAATGGCTATTTTTATAACTAATGTTTTCATATATTCATCAACATTGCAGGGAAGTTTGCAACAATGTAAGAATGTATAGAAATAAGATTGCTTTTTGAGGATGTGCAATAATATTGCTATTAGTTCAGCATTTGTTTATGTAAACACAATGCACCTGTATGACATTAATAAACATTATTTATAAAGCAGAAGTAGGTATACTAATGCACTTAGCTATGTATGGGGGTACTATGTGTGTGCTACAAAATACAGTGTCCTCCACTTAGTAATATTAGATAAAATCAGATGTATATGTTCGTTGTTGTGGAGCCCTATGGGAGATGACTTTTGCCCTGATTGACGTCTTGGGCGGTGTTGCGTTGAAGTTGCATAGCTAATGGTCAGGTGCTGGGGCACAAGGCTAGAAGCTAGGAAGAAGGGGGACAAGTGGGAGCAATGGAAGTATGGTGTGTGTGTAGTGGTAGGAGCTGATGGAGTCTAAGTTCCAGATTGGGTAGGCAAGAGGGGAAAAGGGAGGGAGGGTGGAGAGCAGACAGGCTCTCACCACCAATAAGGATGCTGTGCAGCTTTAATCTGCAGGATAACAAGGAAACACATACAGCGCTCCACATTTCTAGGACTGAGCTTGCAGATCCTGCAAATTATGTTGCTCGTCGGCAGGACCGCTGCTAGGGTCCACGGCGCCCTAGGCATTTTTTAAAAAGCGGCGCGCCCCCCCCCCTGCAAAAATCGCCGCCCTCCTCCCCTTACCTTGTCTCACCACCGCCTCTCTGCTCCGTCTCCTCCCCTCCACTCACTGACACTAGTAAGTGGAGGGGAGGAGACGGAGCAGAGAGGCGGCGGTGGTGAGAAAATAGCCTCTTCCCCCCCCCTCCCCGTCCATCTGAATGCTGTGCGGCGGCCGTGACAGGTATGGTCAGCGGTCGCCGCACAGTTTTAAAGTATTTTAGAATACTGTGGCGCCCTCCAGAGCCAGGCACCCTAGGCAAGTGCCTAACCTTGCCTATTGGGAGCGCAGGGCCTGCTTGTCGGACAATGCCGTGGCATTGGTGTAATGCAGTGATAGCTAACCTGTGACACTCCAGGTGTTGTGGAACTACAAGCCCCAGCATGCTTTGCCAGTAGATAACTAGCTGATAACTGGCAAAGCATGCTGGGGCTTGTAGTTTCACAACACCTGGAGTGTCACAGGTTAGCCATCACTGGTGTAACAGGTGCAGGCTGTTCTCATCTATTCCCCCTCTGAGATTCTGACCTGCAAGAGCAGCTGAGGAGAAGGATAGGCCTCTGTTATGGCTGCAGCCATTGCCGGACTGACTCTGTTGAATTGCTGAATCTGTCTCCTCCAAGTCAGGGGTAAACCCGAGAGCGATCCTCTAGGACCCCACCCGCGCCAAGTCCCTGTCGAGGTGCAGAAGGAGTAGGTCTGAGCCTCCCAGTGCATCCTGCAGATAGAGAAGAGAGCAGTGTGTATAAAACTGTCCACACACACAGGAAGGCAATCTGTCCCAGAACTAAGGCGGAGGGGTGCAAAGAGTGTAATAAGTGTCCAGTCACATTACCGGACCCTGAAATATATAGCCTGTTATATTTCACAACAGAATGAATAGAACTGGGTTAGGCAACACGCAGGCACTTCACTCTATGCACCTTACATAGACACTGGGAGACCAAATGTCACACAAACAGGAATCACAGTTTCAGCCAATGACAAGTAACAGCAATTAAAGGATGTTTCCACCTTGAAGGTGGCATAAAACTTAATTAAATACCCACAGTCGTACACTAGTGGTCACCCATGCTTTGCTCAGGGATCCGGTACTTATTGTGACATCTGCTGGACAGTTTCTGTAGTGCTGCTCGTTGTACGCATGTACTAATTATTGCTGTCAACCAGCATCGGTTTTCATCAAACTCACCGGAATGGGCGCTGAGCCAAACTCTTCGTCATGGCGCATACGTGTTGTCCGAATTCTTTCCACGTGTCCAGGTATAACACCTCTGTCTCCTGATGTAGCTGCAGATAGACAAGGACCTGGTTTCCCAAATTAAGTCATTGTGCATCAGAGGAAGATACGTAGCAGGTAAAACATCATTACATGAGTAACCAATAGTAACTTAAACAGGGATTTCTCAAAAGTAGCATGCTACCGTGAAAGAACAGCAATAAATGCAGTGCATTAGTGACGCAAAACAGAGTGTACCTAATCCTGAAAATACCCAGATATACCTGTCCTATGTCTATATTGTTTTGACTACATGATACTATAAGCACAATGTAGCAATATACTTTAAGTGGTAGAGAAATGTAGTTAATGATTTACAGGAAACACAACTTGTCCATCCCACCTCATCTATCTGCCGCCTGGTAACGGGACTTTCTGATTGGCTGTCCTGCGAGTCACACCCATCTGTCGCCTCTAGCGAATGTCTTTCCATTTTGCGAGAGAGTCTCTGACACCTGCACGTTCAAAGAGACATATTCTAACATTTATCATGTATCCTAAATTTACAATTGTTGTGGCCCAGACAAAGAACATAACAGAGTGAGCACTTACCTACGATAGTCTTGCAGACCCAAAACAACTAAGGTGATTTTCTTTTCAGGGTATTTTTTGGCCATCCCAAATACAGACTCCGGGGTCTCACTATCCCTGGAGGTTACAGGTGCCTGAAGTGAGAGAGTTCACGTTATAATGCACAGAATCATACAAGCAAAGTGTATTGCTCTACACCACATAAAAACTGAGATTTGATGAAGTTGGTGCATATTGGTTACACTAGATTTACACCAAGTGGTATATTTACTAAACTGCGGGTTTGAAAAAGTGGAGATGTTGCCTACAGCAACCAATCAGATTCTAGTTATTTATTTAGTACATTCTACAAAATGACACCTAGAATCTGATTTGTTGCTATAGGCAACATCCTAACTTTGTCAAACCCGCAGTTTAGTAAATATACCACCAAATTTTCTCTTGGAAAAATGTAGTAAATCCACTAGTGTCCACTTATTTCTTAATAATTGCACATAATTTCTAATGAATTAGATCACAGGTATTGGTGTGCTCTAATTGTTATTTTTTTTTAAGCCAGGAATTGGTGTTTTAGTGCCCCTAGTACAAAAAAATGAGCAAAAGGGTTTGGCAAATTCAGGCCCTCCTCAAAAGAGGAAGGACCCCTCTATCCCCGACTCCTGAAACCAAAAGGTTCCTAAGCTATATAATACTTTAGAAAGAGACAGCTTGTGGCTGTATTGTGGCACTACAAGGCCTATATGTTAGCTACTACTGGTACAATTGGCTACTTGACCAAACACGTGGTGAGATTATGGCTATCATCCAATCACAATTTTTGCCTTTTCCAACAGACATCTGAATGTTCCCGATTGAAGCCTACCTATGCGATCAAACTGCAGTGTGCGCTATCCATTTTATAAGGCACCGTTATAAAACAAACTATTCCAGATCTTTAATTCGCTGATACAGCAAATTATCTCCTAAGGTGCCCACATACACAATATTTAATGGAATATTACAATTATATCTGTGTGTGGTACATAAATAAAATCTTCATTGAAAAAGAATGTTCAGAAATAGGGGCGTCCACTTTTGAAAATTTTGTTTGACCAGGATTTAAAAACAATTATATTGGTGCGTGTGGGCAGATTGCCTAGTTCTGATTGTTTGATCTGTTTTCTGTGTATCTCTCTCCAAGTCTATCAGATATCGGTTGATCTTTGTGTGAACAGATCTATAAATGCAAAGATCTTTTTATTAAAATTCAGAGAACGGTTATGCGAGTGGGCACCCTTAGAGAATGACTGTTTCCACACAGTCACTCTTATAGTACAGTCACCATTCCTGAAATTGCCAAAGATATTGCACAATACTCTGCATTTGATTTTACTGTCTCAATGCGTGCAAAGCAATCACCTGCATTAGCCTAAGCCTGTACTTCTCATACTGTATCCTATGTGTAGTCCCGCAGTTCAGAGGTTACGCGCTAATCCTGTATATTCTTCACAGATCCCCGTTTACCTGGATGTAACCGTGAACGCTCGTCAGAAAATCTTTGGGCTCCACCAGAATCATCATTTCATCTTCTTCCCCTTTACACAACTCCAGACCCTCCTGTAACACAACAGAGGGCTTCTAGGGATCGGAGCATAAAGCCAGCATGTGAAATTAGCTGTAGCTGGATGATTACATCAGCACAGTCAGCATAAACATGTTCTGATTCCATATTATATCATCAACTCCACCATTCTAGCGTAAAGTTCCACTGCTTACCTTTCTATCAGTCTCTCCCTAAAATGAGAGGTGGTGCAGACTCAGCGGGCAGTCTAAAAAAAAAAAAAATGGCACCTGTCCCTGTGGGCTCGGGAGAAGGAATTTAGAAGTTAATTAAACATTTCTTTGATTTAGACAAATCTTTATTGAATGGTTTCAAAAATATATATTTTCTATGGTAAAGGCAGGTCTTTCACAGTAACTATGTAAAAGTGAATTAGCTTCCAAATAAACAATTACTGACTCTGGTCCATATATTTTTCAGGATATTAATGGGACACTAAAATCAAACATTTTCTGTGCTCAATTGTACCTGGCACTGGGGAAATGTATATGCATAGCTCTATGCTGGCAAACTTAGGGAGCCTGCCCCCTTTTTAGGTCACACATCACATGGCATTAGGCCACGTCCCCAGGCTACGGATAATTATATTTCAATTCCAGTGACAAGTGGGCTCTGGCAGGAGATGAACAATGACTGAGAAACAATGGCTGAATACTGAACAGTGACCTCTGGATGCAGACTTACTAGCACCATGATAGAAACGATATTAAGAATATTTTATACATTCATCCCTGAATGTTTACTTTACGCAAGTCAAAGGGAAGATAAAAACTTTTTGACAAACTGTCTCCAATTTATCACAGTCTCTGCCCCTTTGCAGCGAATCAAGAGGTCAGTGCTCATCTCCAGCATCTGTGAGGAATATGGGCACCTGTGCGGTCCTAGTGACCACCACTCATCACTGCTGCACCCTGCAACCTGTATCTATAAAGCAAGAAGTTAATTGTAGCACATTCATCCTACAGGACATTACTAAGAACACTGCACTCTCCTATACAATATGCATTACATAGCACGCACAGCGTCAATCACAGGCAGCATTTATGTGCTCTGAATCAGTAATCATAGGGCTGTAGCCTATCTGTGCATTAGAAATACCTCATGAGTAACATTCATAATTGTCTTAATTAAGTCACTGATCCCTAATGAATTGAATGTGTGTTGGTGACAGTGGTCTTTAGAACAAAGTCTTACAATCTAAATCCCTTAATATATACACACATAGACCGAGATAGACTAAGGGCAATTTAATAGCAGCCAATTATCTTACCAGTATGTTTTTGGAATGTGGGAGGAAACCGGAGCACCTGGAGGAAACCCACAGAAACACAGGGAGAACATACAAACTCCACACAGATAAGGCCATGGTCAGGAATCAAACTCATGACCCCAGTGCTGTGAGGCAGAAGTGCTAACCGCTAAGCCACCATGTTTTCAGGACATAACTTACTACACATGTCCAGTCAATAGGCATCTCTCTCCTCCACATGATGCTGCATGGCACAGTGTGCGGCTCTATGGAACAATTATACCCAGCCGCTCTCAAAGCTTCCAATACATCGTCTGACCCAGCAGCCTGCAGGAGACCTGTGGAAGAGAGAATTAATGCTTTATAAATAATATTTATCAGGACAGATTACTAGCGCTAAGTCGGGACTGCCAAGAGATTGGATTTATTTTACCTAAAGCCTAAGCATTGTGTTCTGGTGCTAAAAGGTCACATGTAACACTACAGACTCAGAATGAGTCATTTACAGCAAAGATTCAGCACAATGCAGCACTAGGCAACAAAATGTCACAATGAAGGAGCAATGTCTCCTTTATTCTATGTAAAGATGATCCCATCTAATGAAACCCAAGTATCTGTATGCACTTGTAACTGTATTTTGCTGGATAGTAAACAGATCCAAATATATAATATAGTGACATTGTAAAAGGACTGCAATAGCTAAGAGGTGGTACAGAGAGCAGACTTGGCAACCTGTGGCTCTCCAGCGGTGGTGGAATCACAAGTCACAGCATACCATGACAGCCTCTGAATTAGGGTCCCAATATGGGTGTACAGTCACAGGTTACATACCTGTTCTGTAATTAAAAAGAAGGTTATATATCCTGCACATTCTAATCATTACACAGACTAATAAAAAGCAGTAATGTTAGTACATTTGTACTTTGTTTATATAGGGCACAAATCATTCTGCTGCACCACTGGGAGCACAAGACCTGGGGGGGGATTCAATTCATTGTGATGAGTCCGGCTGTGTTCATTCCTGGTAATTACAATACCCGAACATCGCAGGTATTCCAGCGCCTCTCTATGGGGTGCTAGGAAACATCTAATGTTACATAGCTGTAGGGTGCGTCCCGGAGGCACTCAGCAGGGGAATCAATTCCCACCTAGAGTTAAAGGGGATTTCCATACTCTGACTATTACAATTTATTGGTTTGTAGATGCCCTTGAGCAACTTTTACTAAATACATAGCTTTATCTTTCTGGCAAGGGATTTATAGCATATAGTCAAGAGATGCTTATTTTGGTTGCCCTTGCATATGACACAAAACCGCTCTGTCGATACAACAGATTCCTCTGCATACAGCAAAGATGCGTTGTATCCAAGGGTGGTAATGACAATGAAAATCACTGCCCAAGTGTAAGGCGCAATGCACAAGCCAATATGTTAAAGTTATCTGAAGAACCACAGCAATTCAATGTGAGCTATGTCCAGATATTTCCTACCTGCATCAACCTGGACAGTCATGTATTTCCCACACTGGTCCGGTCTCAGAAGCTTTAGGGCCAATGCAGATGCTTTTCTTTTATCCTTCTCCTCCTTTTCCAGATTCCTGATTCTCTCGTTCTCCAGTTTCTTGGCCTCTTTCTCCCTTTTTCTCTCCTCCGTCTGTGCCCGCTCAGCCTGGAGTTCCTCAGGGCTCTTTCTCCTCTTTGCTTTTTTGACAGTACTGAGATTGTTGGAGCCAGGAAGAGACAGGGACAAGGTTGATGTATTTATTTCAACAGAGGGTTGTTCATTGTCCTCCTTTATACATCCAGATGAGTCTTCCGTTCCTGCTTTTAGGTCACCACATTGTAGATCTTTAGTTTCAGTGTCCACATCAGGGCTCTCCTGCTCATACAGTGATATTTCCCCAGCTACAATGGTACGGCTCTCCTCATCTCTGAGTAATTCTGTATTTATTTGTGGATCGGGATCCTTAATGTCACTCTTCATGACGCTAACTGACTCTTCCTCATTCTCGGAATCAGAAATCTCCCATGTTTTGGCCCTTTTTAGTAGTTTCCCAGGGGAACTAGTAACAGATACTTTGTCCTGCTCCTTTTCCATATCTAACCTTGTTTATACTAAATAATACAATTTATTCAATAGTTCCAATACTGACGACATTCATCTTAAGATAACTTAAGTAAGACTGAATACACAAATCAATCATTATATATCCAGGTGGATAAAAACACAGCAGTAAGAAATTCAGGGGATAAGTGTGGACCTCACATTTTTGGATCTTTGACAAAATCATTCCTGTTCATGATTATAACAAAAGCCACTGCATATGTACCCAAGCATAAACCTGAATACTAAGCCACGCTATAACATTATTAGGATAACATCAAATACTAGTATATGATAGATTCCGCAACAAACATAATATGCACCAAATAAAACAAAGCTGTAATACGAGAACTAAAAAAGCCTTATTTCTACAGCCAGTATTAAAGTTCTAACACACAAATATGTTCACTGAACACTAGTGATAACACAATTGTCGTTTATGTTGTAGTACATATGCTCACTGAAATAATTTTTATTTTTTTAACCATTTAATAAATATTTTAGTGTTACCTCTATTGTAATACTTAGAATTACTATGCACTTTGCCTTTGACAAGTTAAACCACTAGGAACATGCATTTAAAACCCTGTGTAAATGGATTTTGCACTCCCAGATAATAGCCAGTGTGTTACCCGAGCTGACACAATCCCCTTGCTGCCACAACAAACGTCATGTTAATGTGGTCCAAGAAGAACAGTTAGGAGGGTTGTAAATCAGTGGCCTTTATCTCCGAGACCTCGGTTGCTTCACCAAAATGGCTCCTGTCCTGTAGTAGAGACAATTTCGTCCTCATCTCCAATAACCAATTATTCTAAGACAAGATGTAAATTCTTCGCACGACTAGCTGTCTCACTATTATGCGTCAACTCTTAGCGGCCATATTTATTTTGGGCACTATTGTTTTGTTTTGTTTTTCCCTTTATTTCCAGCATGAGTGAGATATTTTTCACGGCTCACTTGCAGTGTGAAATAATGATAGGAAAATACGCCAAAAAATGACGAATGTGATCAAATTTTATATTACCATTGTAAATAAAGTTTGTTGAAAAGAAAAAAAAAAAAAGACAACGTTGCTGGGCATTCTGGTCGCCTGGTTTATTTGACAGCTTGCTGACGTCAGTAATCCGCGACGTTGCCGTGTGTACCGGGGTCACCCTCACGTGTTTTCGTTCTCCGGTGACCGGGACATCGTACAGGATCATGGCCAAGAAGAAGAAGTTAAGGCTTATTGCCGAGATGGCCAAGAAGGTCCGGGCGTACAGGGAGCTGAAGAACCGCCCGCGGGAGTCCCGGCGCTATGCCTTGGACTATGAGGTGACTGTGACACCACCCCATCTTCCAGTTCTGTGTGCCAAGGATCCCTTCTATGTCGTGGATATATATATATATATATATATATATATATATATATAACAAAAAAAGATATATATGGTGGCGCTAATTACTACAACGTAAATACAGTTTGGATAGACAACTGGTATAGATAATATATAAAGTCCAGTTTTGAGGAATCAGTCCCGAAAACAACACTTAGCTCGGTTGAGAGTGGCAGCCTCAGGATACTTGTGGCCAGATGGTTAGTCCGGATAATGATAATGCTGCAACAGAAAAACAAGTAGGGCGCCCCAATGTGTAATATCAAATATGATGTTGGGAAGATGTAATAACTGCGTACCGTAAAGATGCATTCAAGAAGTAAATGGTCATATGGAGGTTTCCTCTTCAGAGGTAAACCCTCTCAAACTCCATCAGATATAGCGACAATGCAGAAAAAACAGAACAGAAAATAACATAGTGCAGTATTGTTATATATTGAACTGCACCAAATCTGGAAATAGTCCTCCACCAGGAGACAGAGTGCTAGAACAGGTAGTAAACCCAAAGGTGAATAATGTGACACACAGGTACAACGTGCATCCCTAAGTATATAAAAACTGCGTACCAGATAGTCAGAAGACCATGAACTTTCTTAGACCATATATATAAGATCAGGCAATTCCTCTGTCACAACCTCATCTTCAACTAACACTAATCAGAGTCCTCTTTCCATTAGGATGTCACTTTGCAAAGATAATGCGATTAAACCGGTTGCACTGATAACTGTTATGTCTCCGCCGACTGATCGACTGTTGCGCATAGATATATATATATATATATCTATAATCTATCTAATCTATCTATCTGGGGTATTTTTGGTGACTCCATACAGTGCTAAGATACATCCCATCTCTATACAGTATATGATAATGCTGGGTCACTAAGTTACTGTAAACCTCTGTATGTAAGATATCTCTGCTGCCATACAGTGTACTGAGGGTTCATTGTATATTCCCCTGCCGGCATACACTCTGAAGTCCATATGTATGCAGTGTGTACATTATACCTGGTTATTGTAAGGCAATATTTTGCAGTATCCATTGCATCTATGTCTGAGGTTTGGGGGTTAGTGCATGTTGTCCAATGTTGGCTTAGTATTTTGCGAACTAAGAAGGGAGTCATAAGTTGTTCAAAACACCATAAATAGAAAATGCTATATTTCTTTTGGTTGTGTCTACATATTTGACACATATGCAATATAATTATAATAAAGATCATATCTAAAGAAATGGTTACTCTGGTCTCCTAATGTATTTGATCAGCATTTTAACGTAAGTGTGTAATATGCCATCGTTTTTCCTCCAGCATTGACTGTAATGCTTTACAAAGGATTGTCACCCTAAAACTGTGTCTCTCTCACAACAGACCATGACCCGACCATTTTCTGGCAAACGTTTGCCGGTTCTCGCGTGGGAGGATGTAAAGCAAGAGAAACGACTTTTCACTCTACTTGCCGGCTTGAGATCGTTTGGAGTAGGGCGAGTAGTGACCAGGAAATCCTGGCTGCAGGACTATGATGAGCCCTGCTACTGGACTATAACTAAGGTTAAAGTGGATTACACATCTGAGGTGAGGAGTCAGCCAGAAATGTTCTATCTAAGATTATTAAGCTTTATGTGCCAATAAGGGATTACAGGCATTCTGTATCTCCTCTTTCTTCCTCCCCGATATTTCAGCATATAGGTTTACGGCTTTCTCTGGTATAGAGGGTAGAATACTCCAGCTAAGGCCTTGGACCAGAAGCCTCCCTTGTTTAGTCCTGCTGCTGCAGAGGGGCAGAATTTAAAGCATCTGTGGTCACTGGATATATTTAGGAGAAAGTTCTAACAGCCAATCAGTTGCTACCCCTAGGTCTGAGCATAATGTACTAAGCACAAAACAGACTATGGAGGAGTAAGAGAAAGTTGTGTCATGGAGTGCTTCATAAACTTGCTCTTCAAAAACGCAATCTAACAATACACTACACAATATGTGTTACATACATCAGCTGTATTAACTTTTGGGAGATTTATTTCATGACCAGGGGTATTTCATATCGTAATACATTTCAGATTTGGGAGTCGTGACAGTTTCACTGGGAATTTAATAATGGCTTTCTTTTTGTATCATAGTTTTGTATGATTTTTATGGCCATTATATAAGGAAAGCCAAATGGGAAAATGCCACGATTTCCATTATTGGTTTTGCCCAATTAGTGTAACCCCACAAATGTACCCCAAAATTTGATTTAAATATTTTTATTTACTTGTTCTGCAGAGTTTAGCTGAACCAAATATGACAAACTTGTGCAAGCTGTGATGATAGTAGAAGACCACAAACAAAGATGCAGTTTAATAAAAATGTGAGCATAAAATATACCACAACTGCTCGTGGGTGTAAGAGAAAATGGGACCAGTGGCAGCTTATTGGCTCCTACTTATGGGGTTGGACATTCATTCTGTGTGATCCCCATACACAATGCATCAGTCACACAGAGAGTTATACAGCCTCATGGTGCGAGAAAGTGGGTTCAGGGAGGGAAGATGTACTTTCTTCTTATTATATATATATGTGTTTTATGTTTGTGATGTATTGGGACAACTTTTAGATCTCCCCTGCACCTCAGCCTTGTAAGGCTGCTGATATGTCAGCTGCCATTAGATCACCATTACAATGATATCTTGTTGCTGGGGTGCAGGGCTAACTTAGATTGGGTCACCCCTTTATGAAGGACATGCTGCTAATGCCACAATGATGGCATCAGGTTTCCAGATAAACCTCAATATAAGTTACACTTCCGCATCGTGGACACAGCACTTGTGTTAGCGGTATGTTTTACTGATTGTGGGCCAAGAGTCAAACTCGCTCCTGGGTATGCGAATAGAACTGGGGGCTGTCGGCAATAGCCTGTTCCAGTCTGGCTGGGGGCACAAAGCAGTCTGCCTACCGATCATCTACACCCTGTTGTACTGAACTACAGGACTATTTGATGAGTGTTAAGGGGTTAATCTTCTTTGTTTGTACATGAATGAGCTTATGTAAGATATTTTTTTTCTTTCAGAACATGGACTTTGGCCAAGCTTGGGGTTATTTAACATTTCGAGGTAAGCCTAGCTAAGTAGTACATCTTTACATAATAGAGCTACACCAGTGATCATGTTTTATTTTCGTTTTCTTTATTTAAATTAGACTAGTCACTACAATCTATGTTATTACTCAATAGCTCCTGAAGAACCTCCTATATACCATGCTAGCCATTTATTCCAGATTTATTTAATTGTTCTCACCTGTCTCCTGCATTTAACTAGTCATTGACATTTGAGGATAAAGTTTCTGCAGGCTTTCTGGACCCCTACTGCTGTAGCTTTGGGGATAGGAATGAAAGAACCGTTCTTTCTTTTTCCAACAGCCCATCATTGAGGCAAATCTTTGTTTGTTGTTTGAAAGACAATGATATAGTCATAGTTAGAGATGTTGGCACCTCTATATGATGATGGGTTCAAGTAAAACATTTACTGCTGTGGTTAATTAACATACTGCACGTTAATGTCACATTGAACGCCTCCTCGCAGTCGATCGATCCTTTAACCGGAGAATGTGTCGTGGAATTATGAAGGCTTGAAATGCATATACATAAATATGCAAATCCGTGTAGTCTCTGTCCTGCTCTTGTACCCTGATCACTTTCACTGCATGTTACAACCATATATTTGTGGTCAATCTGATATCACTGCCTTCACATACACCCTCCCCACTATCTATGCTGATGATATGGTATAACATCAGTTCATACAAATGCACATATAACATCAAACAAAAAAATATAAATGTTGACTAATGATCTTTTTTTTAAAGTGACCGCACATAAAACGAATACCATTTAATAATGGAGTGTGATTAAACAAACCTGAATACTAATGTGTAATGCATTTAACATTTTCTGTTTTACTTGATATTTGTAATCGTGGCTCTGTAACTTAGTTCAGCTAGTCTGACCTGCAGCTCTTGGGAATTCCCTGTAACATTGGAATATACCGGTGCTATATAAATGAATGTTAATATAAAATACAAATAAATTGCTCTGGGATTACATGCTGTGTGACAGTAGCAATGTTCTAGGACAGTGTTAGCTAACCTGTGACACTCCAGGTGTTGTGAAACTACAAGTCCCTGCATGCTTTGCCAATATATAATAGCTTATTGCCAGAAGGGCATGCTGGGACTTGTAGTTTCACAACACCTGGAGTGTCACAGGTTAGCCAACACTGTTCTAGGAGGAGTTTCCCGATGCTGCTAGCTCACGCACAAGCCAGAGATCACCCGCCATCCACCTACGACTTGCATAGTCCTTCGCCGTACACTGACCATGTCCGTATATGGAAGTTGTAGAACTACAGGTGGTATATTCTAACCCATAACATCTCTCATTTTTCCACCCAGGTAAGCCAGAGCCTGAGGAGCAAGCGATACCCAAAGTCATGTATCACGACTGGCGTCTTTTACCACGGCACGAAGAGGGCAACTTTAAGAATTACACCCCTGTGCCAGAGCCGGAATCTGTGCGTTATGTGCCGTATCCACCTCTCCTGAGAGCCTTCATTTTGGCTGAGATGCAGAGAAAAGGAAAGCCTTTAACTGAACCCGTGCTGGACCTCCGGAAAGTACGATCCTTCTCCAAACGTGCATTTGAAGAGGAGAGGAACGCCAGAATGGGGACACCAGTGTGATAAGGACATGGTTGTCTTCAGATCTCTGCTAGCATTGGTTCATTCGTAGTGCTATGGTCCACGAGCAATGCAAGTCTTTGTCGTCATAAGTCTGGATATCAGGAGAAGTGAAAAGTCCTCACGAGAATCCTCCCAACGGGTAATCCGGCCACTAACGGTGTAGATCTAGATGTTTCCTCCATTGTCTTGGGGGGTTTATCTTCCCAGTGTTACATTTACTGCATTAAGATCCCTCCATAATTGTGAAGTATGTTAGTTCTACGTAACCTCGCTGTTCATTGAAGACCTGTAATGCTGTTGGTTGACAGTTGTCTGCGTGAGGGAATTTATTATGTAAATTGTAATAAACTTCATTTATATCAAGACAATTGCATGTCTTAAATTTTTTTAACCATTGAATAACATTTTGCACCATTCTTAACAATATATTTCCTTCTGTTTCATAATTTGTGAGGAATAGAGTGACTGCAGGTGCGATTATTAGGAACATGCACTTTTCTTGGGTAATGCTTGAGTTGTTCCTAATTTTGTGATCTCTGATTGGTATTTATCACTCACAATGCTCTGGGCCTTACAGCCGTAGCAGAGCCCTGTATGGTAAATTTAGTAGGAGTTCTCGTCATGGGCTGAGCTAACAAACATTGAGAAAATAAAAATGGAAATCGAATTCACAAGATGTTTCATATGAAAATACTCCTAGTATATTATACAAATATATGTAAAAGGCTTGTTGGAATTCAGATGTTTAATATATCCGATGCATAAGCAACTGGCTGTGAGCTATTTGATGATAGTTATGAGCTCTCGCATAACCCATTTACATTTTAGTGACTCAATGTTTACATATGAAAATGTATCTAGTTATCAGGTAATAGGAAGTGACTTTTTGCAGATCCCTCCTTTGAAGGGTACGTCCACCATACTACATTTTAGGAGATGTTTTAAAGCAAATAGCAGGCACTATAAACCCTTATTTGTAGGACAGAGACACATTAGTGTAATGACTGGGGACTGTCCTGGAGAACAAGCACGATCCAGCCAATATATAGTAATTTCCTGCAAAGCAGTTTATAAAGAATAAAATTATTTTGATGGATAATCAGTACAGTTGGTGGCAGAAGCAACTGGCGCCCCTGCTGTTGGAATGTGAGTATCACGTTCAGTCACATGGGGATACACAGCCCATATAAATGGGAGTAAATTCCACATACAGCAGGCTGGTAGGTAAAGATTCCTACTACCAATTTAGACCCTTCTACAGATGATTGGGTTTGATGTTTGCTGTTTTGTTTAATGGTATTTTTATTTATTAAATATTTCTTCTCTGTTCAGTACTAATTTTATCCCAACACCAGGAGCATAGGAAGGAAAGACCTTTCTTACTAACATCATCATGAACGTCCTCTGTGGAATTCTCAAGTCCTAACGAATGTGTTAATTTCCTATTCCGCTGAGCAGAGACAGGAAAATAAACCACCTGAGGGTATATAATATAGCCCCCTTCTCAGACACTACTTTAAGCAGGAAATATGGATTTGTATTTACTATCTTATCTGGAGAAATGTTCAGAAATGGCCCCTTGCACCACAACACATGTAATGCTATTCGTCTAGCAGAGGTAATTGCTACCAAGAATAATACTTTAACAGTAAGCCCTTTTAGTATGTCTCGCAAACGGACTTGACACTGAGTCAAGTATGACATTAAGATCCCAGTGTTAAGAATGGTCTAATTTGATGTTAAATTATTTTAACTGCTTGGAAATAGACGTGCTACTAAACTTTCTAATGTCATTCTTGTGTTCAAGTGTCCTCAGTGTTGAAACTTATAGGATTAGAATTTTGAAAGTTAAACCTTTGTTTAGATCCTCCTACAGAAATTCCAGTCCTTTTGGAATACTACTAAATTGATCTAATTGGTCTTTGTTTGCTCCAGTAATTTTTTTTCCAAATTGTTTAGATTACTGATGAATTTTGTTTCCTAGCTTGTAACAAAACTTCCATTCCTTGGCTCCTAAGCAATGCCTGATCATCAAGGTGGGTGTACTCTGGGTCAGGTGCAAAACTTCAGAATCTGGAACAACCCCTGGTTCAGTGACTACTCCTGCCCGTGATCCCATTGTATGAATAATTCTAGCTTCCGGCTTCTCCTGTGCCATTTTGCCCATGGTATCATCCCTCTTGTAGATGTGAACATGCCTAGAAGATTGAGGCATTCACTTATTGAAGGTTTTTACTGAAATTGAATGCAAAATAACAAACCAACCACAACTCATTTTGTCCAATCTCTCTTCTGATAATGTTATTGTGTCCTCCGGTGTATATATATATATATATATATATATATATATATATATAATTGTCCATAAATATTAGTTGTTGCAAAGTTTCGGGATGTCTTTTCACTTTATGATGCATGTGTTTTTTTTTATTGCAAAAAAGTGATCACCTTGTCCATTCTGCTCTGAGATAGCACTTCTGATTTTCTTACCACGAATATTCTCTGGCTAGGGCTAAGCACAAGCTTATTTGTTAAATAAAACCTTATATTTTTAATTCTCTTAACACAAACATCCAATTATTGCTCTAATAAATGTCTATCACCCAATGATCCTGGGTGGTTAGGACCCAACTCTATATAATTCGATAAGGCATCTCCCACAATAGACCCAGACAGCAGAGTCTGACCAGAGTCATTGGGGATGGTTTGGCCTAAATCTTTTCTTTACACCATGGGCATATTTTTTTTCCCCAGAGAACCTGTAATACGGTCTGCCAGGGCAATGCCTTTTTGAACTGCTGACAAGCAGACAAGTCTCTTCGGATTCTGTTGTAAATGGTATAATTTTCCTCCAATCACTCTTTGGTCCATAGAATCGTTTGTCTCCAAATAGTAAAGCACCCTCAAAAGGGAGTATGACCAACCTGATTTTTTAAATGTGGATCAGCCACCCAAGGCCTCAGCCAACAAGCTACTGCATCATAAAATACAATTTATAGCCTTCACTATCTGAAAAATATCCCATTTCTGGCTATTTCCACTTTTTTTTTTATTTAAAATAAGGTTCTTAATAAAGTTGTGTACACCCTGCATTTATGGTGATTTATACAAAGCATCCCGTAATGTTGTCATGGTTGGTGTATCTTGAATTCCCATGTCTCTCAATTCACTTCAGTTGTACCTCTACTTTATCTAAATTAAATTAACTGGATTCTTCCTTAATCTCACCCTATTCCGGACCAATCTTGTTCAACAGATTCATTCACTACATACATAGAGGACCCTGACATTTAATCCTTGACCTAATCTTTTCTCACCCAATCTATTCATTCTCTGAATTGCCCAAGTGACAGACATTTCTCTTTCCTATTTTGGTGTTTACAACTTACACACAGAGGTCCTGAATAATCTGCTGGTAACTCCTACACAAAAGCCCCAGTCCCTATGTTGGGTTTTTCAGAACTTCTTTTTCTCCACAGGCTCTACAATGGTACTAAAAGAAGAAAACTTTCCACGCTAATGGCAGCACTTAAAGACACGAGCAGAAGTAGATGGGTTTCCTGCAGGAAAACTAACCCAACCACACACAACATTTCAGGGGAAACTCTTTTCTCAAACCTTTTTTGCTTCAGCTGTATCTAAACACCGAGGAGTGGCAATCCTTGTACGACCATCAGTACCTCTTAAGGTACAGCGCTCAATAGCAGATCCTGAGGGTCGATTTCTCATGTTAGTGGGCACACTGGGCCAGCTTCCGGCCACACTGATTTGTTGCTACGCTCCAAACCAAGGTCAGATCCCATTCCTACAAAAGCTATTTAGCCTTATTAACAAACAAGCAGAGGGCCACCTGTTGATGGGAGGCGATTTCAATGCAATACTGGATCCCAATTTGGATAAATCCCCAACTGTGGCAACATCTGCACAAACACCAATGCACCCCACGCGACTCTCTAAACAATTTGCTCTCTTACTTAAAGAACATTCTCTGTTGGATGCATGGAGGGTTATCAATGGTACGTATAGGGGGTACACGTTTTACTCTCACCCTCATAATGTGTATACCCGTATAGACTATTTTTTCGTAGACTCACAGTTAGCAACCAAACTCTGTAAAGCTGAGGTTCATCCGTTTACCTGGACAGATCATATGGGGGTATCATTTGAGTTACAAGTAGCGAATCTTGCTAAGCGAAGCTTAACATGGAAGCTAGATGACACTCTTTTACTCAACCCTAAGACATGCTTGGAGCCAACGGAGGCACTTAATGATTACTTTGCTTTGAATGAGTCCCCTGATCTATCACCATCCATAGTCTGGGAGGTGCATAAAGCCACAATCCGCGGGCGGCTCATCAGCATCGCCTCTGCTCGGCCTAGAGAGGAAAAAGAACTGATAGCCACACTAGAGACTAGTCTTATCTCCCTTCTCACTCAGCACCAGGGTTCCTTGGACCCATCGCACCTGCGGGAGCTGACAGCGGTGAGGGGTCAGCTCAACGCGGTCCTATCCAAAAAAAAAAACAGCCCGCAGTCTTAAATGGACCCAGCAGCTTTTCTACAAAAAAAAAAGCGATAAAGCGGACTCTCTCCTGGCTAGGAGGTTGCGGCAGAAACGCACACGTAACACGATTACATCAATTAAAAACTCACAGGGTGTAGTCACATACAATCAGAGTCAGATAGTGAAGGAATTCCAGAAGTACTATTCGTCGCTTTATAACTTAGACGCCTCATCTCCACCCCCTCCTGACTTAGAAGACAGAATAAATGCGTACCGGTGCTCTTGCCAACTTCCGCGACTCTCTGAAGCAGAGATTGAACTCCTTAATTTAGATATAACGGAGGTGGAAAGCATTGCTGCCTTACAAAAGTGTCATCTGCTCCAGGCCCAGATGGCTTCCCAGCCAAGTATTATAAAAAATTTGCAGGTGTCCTTAGCCCTAAACTCACCACGTGGTTTAATGCCATCCTCGATGGAACCTCCTTTGACCCGGCGACGACCCGATCCCGGATATCAGTAATCCCAAAAGAGGGTAAGGACCCCCCCCCCCCCTTTGCAGCAGCTATCGTCCCATATCACTTCTAAACGTTAACCTTAAGATATATGCTAAAATTCTCGCGAATAGGGTTAATTCTGTGCTCCCCAGGCTAATGCACCCAGATCAAGTCGGGTTTGTTCCGGGTAGACAGGCTGCGGACAATACTAGGCGGATCATAGATCTTATTCAAAATATGAATGACAACAAACAACCCTCTCTCCTCATGTCACTCGACACGGAGAAGGCATTTGCCCTCGGTGGCTGGCCCTTCATGATGCAGGCTTTGGTCGCATATGGCTTCCAACTACGTTAAAGCAACTCCTAGAACTAAATTTCCCCTTTCACTGGAATTCCGAAAACATCAGATACTTGGGCATAGCCCTTACCAGAAAGGTGGAAAATATCTACCAAGCTAATTAACCCCCCCTCATAGCCTGTATAAAAAAAAGACTTAAAAGCATGGGACAAACTCATGATATACTGGGTGAGAAGGATAACGTCAGTGAAAATGAACTTGCTCCCAAGGTTATTATACCTTTTTCACACTCCCCCTATCAGGGTCCCCCCCTCTATCCTAAAAATGTTACAAACATTAATAATGCGGTTTATATGGTCAAACAAGAGACCCAGGATATCTGCCCGCATTCTACAGCGCTCTCCCGCAGCGGGTGGTCTTGGCATCCCTAACATCCGCAATTACTATTATGCTGCAAGGCTGGCTCAGTGTGTACAATGGCCTTCTCCCCCTGGAACTAGGATATGGGTGGACATAGAGTGGGACATACTGGGTGGCTCACCGATCTGCTCTCTACTATGGCTACCAATCACACAGCGCCCGGTCTCTGTCCGAGCCCATCCAGTTCTGGCCCTGTCTTTATCAATTTGGTCTAGATGCAATCTCTTAGCTTCCCTCTCTCCTACCCCCTCGATTCTAGTACCTTTGTGGTCTAACCCAGCCTTTACGCCCGGGTTATCTCGCTCTATGTATATGAAATGGGCAGGTGAAGGCAAGCTGCTGTTACGCAATCATATAACCAGAACAGCATTATTTCCACAATTCTCAGAGTTAGTTGAACAGTATGATTTGCTCTGAGAGTTCCATCAGTATCTTCAGGTTAGGCACTACCACCAAACAGTCAAAGCTAAACTCTCTTCCAGACCACCCACCACATTTGAGAATCTATGTCTTTCGGGCCCAGCCTGCAAAGGTCTCATTACTATTCTATATAATACTTTACTTCCTGCCACTCCACCTGTTAAGGATCGCTTTCAGACGCAGTGGGAGGCCGACCTGGGGACTGTACTGGATGAGAAAGAATGGTCGGATGTATTTGATGGTACGGCTCACTGTTCTATAAATGTCTGCATTAAAGAAAATGCTAACAAACTGTTGCACAGATGGTATTATGTCCCCTCGAGATTACAAAAAATATATCCACAGACCAGCGCTGATTGCTGGAGAAATTGTGGTCAGACGGGAACATTCATGCATATATGGTGGGACTGTCCCGGGATCCGCCCATACTGGGCAGCAATACTTGCATTAGCCTCAACAATCCTAAATGCTCACATACCACCTGACCTTAAGCACATCTTACTACCGCTACCCCTCCCAGACCTCACCAAATCCGAGCACACACTCTTCAGGCACATCATCAGTGCTGCCACATGTCAGATAGCGGCTTCTTGGAAAAACTCCACACCACCAACACTCCAGATGGTCTGCAGTCGGATCTAACACACATACCAGATGGAGCACATTACTAGTGTGCTGAGGGGCTCCTCCGTCTCCTTCTACAAAATTTGGTCCTCATAGGCCACATATCACAATCAACATCCATTCCAGTTCTAGTGAAATCTAGCCATGGAAAGATACTCCTAAGCAAGCACATCTCTTTTCTTACTTGATGCATGAATCCTTTACCGCCCCCCCCCTCCCATTCCTCTCACTGGTCCCTGTATACCCCCCCCCCCCCCTCTCTATCTGAAATGTTAAAACATCTTTACTGTATTAGATAAATATACAATTATCTCCAGAGTAGGAGAGAACCATGAGAGTGTTTAAGTGTCCTGTTGTATGTAAACACGTGTTATCTATTACTGATTAACCTCTTGAGATTCTGTAATGCATTTTCTACTGGGAAAAAGATGTTTCTAATAAAAAGTAAAAAATTTAAAAAAAAAGGGAAAGCTAACATAGGAGCATAAATAACGTAGCGCTTACCCAAGTTTTGTGCTTTTCAGCCTTCTTGGGGGTGGGCTCTGTAAATCCAAGCTTCACGGATTGTGTTTCCATGGCCAAACAGCCGTACACAAGCTTCAGATCATCAAGCGTAATGTCAAACCTCAAATGGAGTGTTGTTGAGCACACTGTCGTTGGACCCTGGAGCAGTGGAAATACGTTTTCTGGAGTGACTTATCACGCGTGACCATTTGGCACTCTGATGGATGAATCTGGGTTTGGCGGATGCCAGGACAACACATCCTAACCAAATGTGTGCTGCCAAATGGTTTGACCTGGGCCCCTTAATTCTAATGAATGGAAGTCTTACTGCAATAGCATACAATGACATTCTAAAGACTTGTGTACTTCCATCTCCTACCCATAGGGCACATGACCCAATATACTATTACTGTGTCTAGCATGAATTTGCCTTAGTAAGACTAAAACAAAATATTCTAGGAAAGCCATTGCTTAAAAGAAAAAAAAAAATGGGTTGGGCACAACCAACGTACACTTAACTTTTGGATCAAGCTATTCCCTCCTTCACCCTTCATGGTTTATAACAAAAACATAAAAAGAAAGATTAATTGGCACCATGTATGTTCTACCAATGAACACCATGAAGTTCCAATGAGACAGTCACAAGCCATTACAAAGAAAACACACCATAAATCTTGTCCGTTTAATCCAGCTTGCAGTTTACAGATATGGAACAGACATTAAAAAAAACCAAAAAAAAAAAAACTTAACACTACAAAATAAAAAATAAAACATCCAATGTAAAATATCAACTGTACAAGTTATACCTTCATATTTTTCTTTATATCCATAGGAAGGTCAGAACTCAATGCAACCAAGATTATTACCCCACTCACTGCTAGCAAGAGCCTTGCTCAGTGAAAACTCTGCAACATTCAGACAGTAACCAGTTAAGAATTATTTGAATGGAACCAATATGTTAAGGTGTTTTCCCAGTTACAAATCAAGTTTAGTACCAATAACAGTACTTTGGCAGGTGGGGGGGGGACCTCCCCTGGGACTCCCAACACCTACTGTATTTAGCACGGTCCTGACACTAATAGCCAGGATCACTGCCAATCACCTTTGGCGTTTCACAACTCTGTAACGGGAGATCTGACACAGCAACAAGCTGCAGGACCCCTTTTATCAAATTCAACTTAAAACCATTTTACTAGAACTGTATTGGGCACCTGTATCTCTTAATTAGTATGGTACAAGCCTGGGATTAAAGGTAACTGGATGGATGGCACCTAACGTACTAAGCACGCTCAGGTCTGCAATGCTTCATTCAACTACCTTGAGACATTGAGTGAAACAGCGTTTGATTCTTAGCCCTCCTCTCAAAGGATTATCAATCTCTAGGGCAGTCAGACGTCACAATGTTCTGACCAGAACACCTTACAGTTTATAAGTGGTGATACTTTCTGCCAGAGAAATATTACAGTACATGGGTGACATGACAGCAATCACACTGTGAGAATAATCACGCAGAGCTTTAAAAGTGGAATCACAATGGTGATGGAACGATGTTCTCCATTCACTTTAATGTTACACGGAGAGATCATATCATGAGCTTTAAGAAGCTGCTCTGAAACAGAAAGCATTATCTGCAAACACAGCTATTTTCATTTCTTGAAGAAGCAGCGTTATGAATATCTAAAATGCTATATAAACAACAGAACTACTATGACAAGTGTTTAGATTACCAATGTCTCAGTAGCCAAAGAATGTTTCCACAATAAAGTTATTTCCCTTTTTGGATTATAAGGATATTACAATCTATTGGCACAATGTGACTTTAGAATGTGTCAATTACACATCCCAACAACTGTCCCAGGTGGTCCCTATATTGTACATTTGTAGCTGTTGATACAGATCACATAAATCAGTTGTGGACAGCGGCACTGGGGCTCCTTTCTCCTGGGTGCCTCACTGATCTGGGCAGCGTGTGAGGGAGAAATAGTCCCAGTGCTTCTGCCTAGAGTTATGCAATTGGTACCAACATCAACCTAATGTACTTTTAATTTAAAAATAACATACTACTGTAAGAATATCAGAAGCCACATCAGAGTTCCAAGACTCAATCTGTGACCTTGTCAATTCAGTGGCGAGCAACAGGTGGGCAAGCAGTCCATGTGACATAGCCACCTCTGCACAGTCCAAGGAGGCCACATGGCCTACTCAGAAGAGGCGGGGGGAGTGCAGCGCATGGAACTCCGAAATAACTTCATTTCCTGCATGGAGAAAATGACCCAATAGATCATTTACACTAATCCTTATGACAAGGGAGTTGTAACAAGTCAAATCCAAAATGATGTCACAGCTGCCAGATTACAGCAGATCAACACCAAATATATAGTGTATAAATAACTGCTTTATAGCACAATGTACTCAACATAACGCCGTTTCTTCAGGATAGGGAAATAACAGTATTTAAAATTTTTATAATACTTTGAAATAAGTAAAACAATGTAATTTACCATTTCTAAAACTATCCCTTTAAGAATGGTGGCCATGTTACATTTGGTCAAATTGACAATAGTCTACATTAAAAGGTAGGTTAACCTGTGGCTCTCCAGATGTTATGGTTGGTTACGCCAGGTATAGTCTCATGTTAGGACTTCACATTGTCTTCTCTTTTACTCGCAAGTTGAATCTCCATTCTATTAGCTCTGAGGAAGACAGAAGAACTCTTCACTAGTTTAAATAACTCAGAGGACATTATGACTGGCTTTATAAAGGCTCGGGGGAGGATTACCAGCAGGAGGTCAAATCTGGGAACTTGCCAACAACTTTTACAGGTTCGTATTAAAACATTAAACAAAATGTGTAATTTCTCTGTGTGCAGAAAAATGTAAAGCTGAATGACATCGAGTCTTTTATCCACGTACTCTTCAGGATGGCCTCTAAGAATCGGAGACAAGAGCCAGGTTTACTGGTTGTGTTGTCCTGTATAACAGTCCTTCAGGCGGCTGTACTGTCAAATAAAACATGGTCGGCGTCTTGTTGTGGCGTTCTGGTGGGGAGGGCGTTGTGACAGAAGGGAGGATGAAGATTCACCGCGATGAATTGGAGCTGGAGCGGCTGCGGTGACGGCGGCGTGCAGGGGATCGCGAACGGCGGCGGACAGGGGAGCGGCGACGAGGGGAACGGGACCTGCGGAGGGAACAGATTGTTACCTGCTGCACCACACATCAAATAAAAAAATGGACAAGTCCCCAAAACGTGTAGACAGAGGGATTTGGTGTCTCAGCAGAACAGACTGACACTCAATGAAATAATACATCTACATCACTAGAAATAGTTCTTTACCCATTATTCTCTCAATACCCTGCCACAGGGCAGCAGAACGAGTTCATTTGTCTCTACAAGGCAGGAATGAGGAAATCAGTGGTCTGGATGTTATAAGACCAAGCTAGTAAGGCTACTTCACTACAAAGTCTACAGAAGATAAGGATAGTAGCAGCATCACACAAAGGGGACAGGACACAAGACAGATAACTGCAGGTTCATAGTAATGAAGAAAAGGAGGCTGAGCCAGAAGGTGCACACTACTCGTGGGATCCAGTGCTGGACACAGAGCGTGTTTAGGAAGAGATCGGTATAGGAAAGAAAGCTGCATCTCACTCAAATACAAAGGAATTGGGACAAACATTTCATTAGATGAACTCCTGAAGCCATTAGGGTTAGAAAAAGAGCTGAATGGAAAGGGTTAGGAAGAGATCCAGAGAGTGCTGTGCAGAGAACACAGAGTTAGAGAGTGTTCAAAGCTCCACACAAGGAAGAATTGCACTACCTCCTCCTCATCCGCGGGGGAGAGCGACGCCACATAGGGGGAGGGGGCAACATCCGACGGGGAGGGCTGAATCTTCGAGGCACCATCCGCATGGGTCGAGGGGTTAGCACTGCAGAAGCTGTGATCTCCTGCCCATCAATCTGCCCTGAAAGAACAAGAAAAATACAAGTTAGGTGAGCATGTGTAATGGATGATGTACAAACTGTTCTTAAAAAAAATAGAGACCCATTAGAAATGGTCCAGAATACAGTGACTTTAATAGAACAGGCTATTTCTACCCAAGTATCTTCCAGTTATATCAATCGCCTAAAACCTCACCAATTATTCAAATCAATACAGTAGGGTCAAAAACTATAATTAACAAATGATGCTTAATGTTTCATTGCTATCGCAACGTGCACTTTTTGTGCTGTGCCCGAGTCAACAAACCGGACAACACAAAGAACAATCTGCAACACTACAGAGTCC
The DNA here is from genome assembly GCF_038048845.1 of Mixophyes fleayi. Taxonomy (NCBI): domain Eukaryota; kingdom Metazoa; phylum Chordata; class Amphibia; order Anura; family Limnodynastidae; genus Mixophyes; species Mixophyes fleayi. The sequence continues at coordinate 25,341,677 of NC_134408.1, forward strand.
TCTGAACAGACCGATGTCCAAAAGACTTTTCCATTTACCTCCATCCATGTGTTTTAAGGCTTTATCTGCCTCATCTGCTGCCTCGAATTCCACGTAAGCATAGCCTTTGTTGAGGTGTGGATGTAAGCGGTCTATGGGCAAGTCGATCATCTTAATCTTCCCATAGGTAGAAAAGATTTCTAGAATGTGGTCCTAGAAGAGCGACAGAGAGATGAAATTGTTACCAATGCAATCAGATAACATGGTCAAAATGTTTAATGCACAGAGAGGCCTAACGTTCATTGCATATAAAACGATCACTCAACTGACGCAACAGACTGTGTTTTGTATCTAGCTCCTGCACTACTTTATATTTTTCATGTAAAGTATTTGCAGAAATGTAAAGAACCTTAAGCATTAAAAAGAAGTAAAAAGCACCATAACATAAGAGATGTATCCCTGTGTGAGGATAGATGGGTGTGCACAAGTCATACTGCGGGGACAGCACTTGCCCGATGTTACAGCATCCACAACTTGAGCAGTATAGAATACTGCAGGAGTAGAGGTACTGTAGTGTCATGTATTGGGGATGACAATAGTGCAAGGTATCCTCAAGGTAGTACAAAAGACATGAATGCCCCTGCTTGTAGCAGGATACAATTTATAGGGAATACAGCAGATATAGTCTTGCAGAACCCCAAATAACCAGTAGAGTGATCACTCAAGGACCATGCTAACCTTAGTGACATTCCTCGTCAGCCTCCCGATGTGTAGCTTGGTCGGACGGGGGCTTGGACTCCGTCTCTTCCTCTCCTTCTCATCACGTTTTGGCTGTTTGGATCTGGAAGTAAAAACATTGCCCTTGTTTACTAGACATTTCTAACAGAAATTTAAATACAACTGAAACAAATATACATGTTTATTTTCCCCTGGGACACCAATCAGCGTGTAAACCTGGATATTAAAGAACAGCCAAAAAAGGACCTTTCCATATGAACGTCATGAAGCTAAAGTAATTTTTAATCTACTGATTTATTATACCTATTTTTTTTTATACAAGTTATTTTCCTCCACCGTTCATCATAACCAGATATGCCTTTACCCACAGTAATAAGATACTGACATAGGCCAAAAAAAAAAAAAAAAAAAAGACATCACACTAGTTATATTTTGGTGTATGCACACATAGGTTTTGCCAGTTATTTCACACACTACAGCCTGTGCAAAGAATTGGCTAGTAGACTTATAAGTCAACAACAATAGATCTATAGCTATACAAAGCATAATCGTATCCAAAGAATACGTCTGTTTTTCCTAAAGGACAATACAAACAGCAGTTTGGACACATGTATGGGAAGAGCTTCCAGCATCCACCTCAACACTACACTAGAGGGAATGAACAGCATTTAGAGTAACTGAAATACGTACTTGGAGCGAGAGCGTCTCCTGTTGTCGTGTCGCCTCCGCGAAGGGCTGGGGGAGCCAGACGAGCTGCTGGAGCTGGAGCTTCGGGATGAGCTGGAACTTCCTGACCGGCTAGACGCTGACGAGGAACTGGAACCGGAGCTCGACCCAGAGCTGGAACCGGAAGAGGAACTGGAGGAGCTGCTTGAGCGGGAACGACTAAAATATTAGACAACACATACAGATCACAGACAGGAGAAATTTAATCAGAGTGTCTGGTCTGTGATGGAGAGCATCACAGATATATACCCTAGTGCCGCAGTGCCAGCATCCTCAGAGCGGGAGACAACTAAATACCCCAATAAAAGACCCCAGTAACATTCTATTAGAAAGATAAATGGTAACTAGAGGGTGAGGAATAAGTGATCATGTACCTGCTGCTACTGCTGCCACTGGAGGCGCTGCGCCTCTTCCTGGTCTTGTCACGTCCGCGGTCTTTTTCCACCGCTTCTTTACCTGGAGCCTTTTCCTTGGTCCTGTCCTTAGCCCTGTCCTCAGACCGCTCTTTACGCTTGCTGGGAGAGGGAGCCCTGGGGAAAATCAAACCAAGTTTCAATTATACGCAGTACAACACTTATTCCATATCTGCCCCACATAGAACCATAAACATTACAGATTATATAACGTTTCTTATGGAGGCAAACGTTACGTGCAATAAACAGATTTAACCATTAAAAACAGACTTTAGCTATTACGTTAAATAACACTTTTACAGTCTGAGCTCAGGTCCATAGTAAACTAATCCTAAAGCACATATTATACTGGATTCACAAATAATTAAAACATGCAATCTGGCACATACAAAACATTTCAGGATCACAAAATACTTCTGATTCAGATGGCATCCTGTTCTATTGGCCTGACCACTGTCTCTACAAGAGCCAGCATAGCAGCCAGGTATCCTCTATTGAGATCAGGCAACCAGCAGTATAGAGTGTAGAGAACACTGGCCAATAGCTAGTGATAAAACCTAATACACAGTGATACGTAACAAGTCACCTAAACTGATGGCACATTATTATTATTATTATTATTATAGTTTATTTGTTAGGCGCCACAAGGTTTCCGCAGCGCCGTACACGGTACAAACAGTAGACTATACAGGGTAAAACAGTACAGGACAATAAACACAAAGTACCAGTACTTCAGAAACTCCAGGCAGGCAGATACAGTAGAGACGGAGCAGAAGAACAGGTATGGAGACAGGAGGGAAGAGGGCCCTGCTCATTCGAGCTTACATCCTAAGGGAGGGTAAACAAAGTCAGGCACAAAAGGGAGCCAGTGAAGCAACGGGGAGAGAGAAAGGGGGCAGGGGAGAAGATTACCACGGGACAGGTGGAAACATGACATTGGCATTTGTCACAAGACTGATTCTTATCACCTATCACCCTCCCATATCATTACCGTCCACATTAAGTGACCTCACTCAAGTCAGCAGGTAATAATAAATCTACAGACGATATATACAACTTCAGCAGTGTTATTCTGAGAATGAAAGAATTACAAAATACTCATTCTCAGTTACATCTAGAAAATATACTGGTAGAGCTGTAAAGCATTACACCAACGGCAGCAGAGATGCTACAACACAGTAAAAATGGGTAATACCTCCAAAAAGTTACAAGCACAGGAGCAACAGACCCCAGAGAACGTGACAACACGAGGTTCTTAAGAGCATGCACTGAATTTATGTACAGGGTGCCGATAGCTGGGAGGACTCATTCCTAAGAACATACTGCTCCAACAATGGTTCCCGCCACTGCCATATAGACCTCATGAAATAAACAGTCCTCGCCAGCTTCAGAACACCACAACAGCACAATTGTTGCCTTCAAAGTGCAGCTTCTCACACAGCAAAGATACCACACAAGGCTACTGTGGCATAACGTCCACCTGTAAACAGTCAAGAAATTACTGGATAAAAACATGGAAGGTGATCAGACAATTGAATTCCAAAAACACACAAGCATGGAAACAAATTTTCCAGTGACCAAAAAATTACTCCTAACTTTAGTAGTCATTTCTATTTATGTCAATGGATGTACATTATCCCTGGCTCAATAAGCCCTTCAATGACAAGGGCTAGTGGGACCCTACTTTCAGATATACCCCATGACTGCTAAATAAGAGCCCCACTCATTCTCAGATGTAGATAAGGTTCTTGGTCAGATGAAACAGCGGCGCTCCACCCCAATCCTGGCTCTTACAGGAGAAAGTTGTCAGCCAGGGATACCCTGACAACTTATGATAACTTTACTCCAACAGTCTTGTGTCACTACTGGCTGCAGCTTTCTCCAGTCACAATTTGTTTTCCGACAGATCACATTAATTGACTCTATGCAACATAAGCAGGAAAAGTGTGTGTGTATATAATATATATACCCACATACACTGCATTAAAAAAAAAAGTCTCTTTATTGCACCCAAAAACAGAGGTCATTTGTTGCATATAGTAAATATTGGTAATGTTTTCAGGTCTAGTATGAGCATGTTGATATGTTTTTGCTGTGTTAAGTCCAGGCTTCAGTATTTGTTACTTAAATAAGGCATTCAAGGAGACTATTGTTGCATGACTTGTTGTTATAGCATTATAACAGAGGTGTTTACATACTATATGGTAATATGCTTCTGAAAAGAAACTGGCTGCATGGCTTTGGCCGGATTATGGCAGGAAAATGATCAACCTCAAAATAAAAAATTCAAGACCTAGGTTCAGATGAAGCCGCCATATATGTACAGCGCTGTGGAATCAGTGGCGCTATATAAATAATTGATGATGTATGTATCGGCATCATAGCAACATCTCTGGCCATGACAATACCGATAAAGGTAGAATTAGCATATATTCACAATAAATTTTGCAGCCTACTTGTGCGACTTGTTGCCCACTGGCATTAGGAAAACACACGTGACTGAACAAAACAGACAATGATCACAAATACTCCCAAAGCAAGATGGTACATGGCCATTGGACCCAATAGTTTCTACCAATCTACCTGTTTACATTATTTTATTAGTTACAAATATACCAATCAAAGTATGGGTAAAGAACCTAATGGAAACAAAATTAGTATAATATTTTGTTTCAAGTATATGGAAACAAAAATAGTTACTTACACTTAGAGTTTAATCACAGCTGGGAAAGAGCAGCTCTATTACAGCCCATGGCTTCTAAGGTGCGCTTAAAACGCAAATATGATGGCATTTAATCGGACCACGTTGTTATTGAGCGCTTTGGACTATTGTTGATGTTTCCCTTATATTTTTTTGTAACAATTTTGAATGTCAAAGAATGTTTACTAATAAATACACGAGTACAGACAGATAGCTGCAGGTTGATGAAGTCCCATGTTTGCTGTGAATTGTGATCCCATTTAACTCCCTGTACACAGATAATTGGTCCACTTGCAATACCTACCTGGGGGGCTGTGCATACTATAGTTTTGCATAATTTTGTGACGCCCTAGTTCTGTTTCGTCTTAAGTTTCTGTTTGACAGTAACTGTTCTCCAAATGGTGATACTCTAAATCACAATGTTGGTTCTCAGATTTTCATATGTAATATCCATGTGTCTCTTTGATGAATACCTTTCTTGTTCATTATGTAATCTTTAATTTGAGAACTGTTTGCTGAATGTTTACTGTGTCTCCTATGTTTGAAAATGCAAATGAAGTGTATCAAATAAATACAGGGAGCAGACAATTCCCCAAATTGAAAACGGGGGGGGGGCAGATACTCTACTCTCTCTCCCAGGAGGAAGAAAACAAAACAGTTATTTAAATAAAATAAAGTGTTTACAGTAAACTGGACCCAAAAGAAAGACAAAAGCTAAACTATGCATGAGTATAAATCTAATAAACACTGCTCAATTCACTCCAAACCCCCCCAGCCATTTTGTTTTGATGACAAACAAAACTTTTTGCCATGGCACAAAAAGAACTTGTAAATACACCCACTCTATATGAATATAGATAAGCAGCTCACGATTTCCAGGTAATTACATTGCAGTTACAAAATGCATTAAAAAACAAAGCACCAAAAACCAGAACGTGTTAATACAATCTTTGCAATACTACTACCTCACTTAAATAGAAAAATAACTTCTAGCAATCACATTACACCTTACAATGTTGAAAAAGTACACAGAAGTTAAAAGAAAGACAAGATTGAATTAAACAAGATTGAATGGTAACATTTGAGATTCTTTGCAAATACGTGTGTAAATATATATATATATATATATATATATATATATATATATACACACACACACTTACATACATACACACAGATTTACTGAGAAAGTGCTGTGAATATATATACACACACTATATATTTTGAAACAAAATAAGCTGCATGCTCTCCCCAGCACACTGGGGACACATAAGACAGGTCACACATTAAGAGTAGATAACTATACACACAGAAACACCCCCCAGAGACGGGTGTACACAGGGGGCACTGGGAGCAGCCATCTTAACCCCAGGGAGGTGGGTATACGCAGGGCTGAGGCCTAGCCGCCCCCACAGCCTGGATTCCAGTTGACGACTAACCTAAAAGAGCGCCATGGCCCATATACCCACATCACAGACACCCATCCCCCGGCACACAAGGCTCCGCTATCCCCGGGGCCGGGGGAGGCCCCAGCCCGCAGGATGGGGCCGGATGGCGGGACAGACACTTACATTTTGCCGGCCTTTCGCTGCCTCTCTCGCCTCAGATCAGACAATCCGTCGCGCTCGCTCTGACGCGGGGCCGCCATCCTGCTCCCTAGAAAACCTCCGGTCGCTCTGGCGGTGACGTCATGCGGCTGGGGGCCTGGCTGACACAGGGGGCGTTAAAGAGACAGGCGGGGAGGGGTCAGCGTGTCTGTAGACAAATCTCTGCCAGGTCCCCGCCCCCCTCTCCTGTGAGACTGCTCCCAGAATCCTCCGCGGTTTCCTCCTTCTGCTGTAAACAAAACAAAGCCAGGATGGTGTCTGCAGGGGACAGGTCAGCTGGCTGCACACAGGTACACTGCCCGTATAGTGTGTCCTGCACGTAGTGTGTTATACCTGGGTGCTGCAGCCGTGCACATCTCACACAGCTGTAGGAGAACTACAAGTTCCAGCATATCCTGTCATAGTTTGACTGTTAGGAACTGCTGATACCACACCTGTCACATAGGTTTATGTCTCTGTATTAGGAGGAGTTAGGTCTGTGTCCTGATGTCTGTGTATTAGGAGGAGGGGAGAGGGCTGTGTCCTGATATCTGTATTATTAGGAGGGAAGGGGTCTGTATCCTGATGTCTGTGTATTAGGAGGAGATTAGAGGGCTGTGTCCTGATGTCTGTGTATTAGGAGGAGGTTAGGGGGCTGTGTCCTGATGTCTGTGTATTAGGAGGAGGTTAGGGGGCTGTGTCCTGATGTCTGTGTATTAGGAGGAGGTTAGGGGGCTGTGTCCTGATGTCTGTGTATTAGGAGGAGGGGAGAGGTCTGTATCCTGATGTCTGTGTATTAGGAGGAGATTAGAGGGCTGTGTCCTGATGTCTGTGTATTAGGAGGAGGTTAGGGGGCTTTGTCCTGATGTCTGTGTATTAGGAGGAGGGGAGAGGTCTGTGTCCTGATGTCTGTGTATTAGGAGGTTAGAGGGCTGTGTCCTGATGTCTGTGTATTAGGAGGAGGGGAGAGGGCTGTGTCCTCATGTCTGTGTATTAGGAGGAGGGGAGAGACAGTTGTTTCCTGATGTCTGTGTGTAAGGAGAAGTTTGTGTTCTTGTGACTGCATAATAGGAGAGATTTTTCTGGGGGGGGAGAAAATTGTATGTTTGGATCTTAAAGTCTGAGTGGTAGAGATTCGTATTTGCAGATGATGACTGGTAAGCTCTCTGGTAAGTACATGTTCTTTGACATCTAACCTATATTAAGAGGGGTTTATTTGTGGAAAAGGTAGTTTATTTTTGTTATTAAGTATCTCGATAAAATCAGTATGACTTTATGACAAACTTGCAAGTTTTGTGTATGTTGTTGTTGCTCACATCTAAACGTAATTTGCACAAAACCTGTTATGTATGACATAGAATAACCTTCTTGGAGATTTGGCAGAATGTGGAGGAAAGCTGTAGCCAAATCTCTTCTCTCTCTCTCTTTTTTTTTTTTTTTTCTTCATTTAAATTTTTTAAAAGTGAACGTTTGTCGCTACCCCTCCTCTCGACAAGCCTAGTGCTGATAGTGCTATGTCCGGCGTTTGTCCTGCTTTCGAGTTAGCAGCTGGGAGACGTGTATAGCGTGTGATAGAAGGATGTCTGCTCAGCTGATTAGACATGTCACACCAATCTTCCATTGAGCATCTTTTTTTTTACTCTTCTTTTGGCTGGTAATGATAGGGAAATCTTTCACCATTCCCTGGAATAGGGAATTGATTAAAGAAACAAGTTTGGAGGCTTTTAAATTGCCCTTGTAAAGAAAACAATGACAGATATGCACCATTAAAAAAACAAATAAATATCAAGTTACATGAATGCAAATTATATTATTTTATTTTTGCTTTAAAAATAAATGTTGGACTGAATTGGTTGCCTCAATTTCTTTGTGATAATGTTCTTTGGTGTCTGCATAACACAGGGCTATCTTCTTTCAATACATCACATAAACTCATAATCACTTGGAGCTATGGGTCGGCTAAATGATCAAGCAAAGCACAGGATTGTGGTGTTGAGGAAAGCCGGGCTCAGCTTCCGTAAGATCAAGAAGGTCCTTGAACTAGACAACATCAAGGTGACCCCACAAGCTATCTACCTCTTCTTGAAACGTAAGAACATCGAACCAGAGAGGTCAAGTGGTCCCCCGCAAAGTTCTACTACTAAAGGGCAACCCTGGGAACAGGCCCAGCTCTGGAACCTTTTGCAGGAAAATGGTGGTCAGAGTAATGACCAGGGCACTCAGGCACACAAGGTCGGGCAAACAGCAAGTGATGTCAGACAGCAAGACGAGAAAGGGGAAGGGATCAAAATTGTGAGTGTGACATCGCTTTCCAAGGGAAACCCGTCCCTCGAGCCACCAACCAGTGCTCCAAGATCGGTGCCCCAAGGACAGACAGTGCCGGAGACACGTGAGTCTTTTTGTCATATAACTATTCTAGTCATCACTAACTAATTAATGCACATTATTGGTCATTTGCAAACCGCAAAAGCGGAGAAGCACATTAAAAATACTCTCTTGCGGTTTCAGCCTTCTAATTTTGCGCAATTGTGCCCAATTTTACAGGGATACTCGTGGATTTGCGAGGAATATTGTCAGTATTTTCAGGTTGATCCAGCCGATAGAAATGAGTTGGGTGGATTGGGGGAGTTTTTATTGCTCTCTACTTTTTTTGGGTTTGTATTTCATGCTTATTGAAATAAGTGAACTGAGTATGTGCAGAAGGAGCGTGGTTCTTTTAGACAAGCAACAATCTCTTGCCCAATTGATGTAAATGCTCTGAGTGCACCACATTACCCCCCCCCCCCCCCCTGTCCCCTATTTACGTAATCCGCTGTGTGAGTGAGGATAGAGGTGCTGCTTGATTAAAAGAGCCGCAACTCCATCTGTGTTGTTAACGATGTAAGACCTTCCTTAGAGGTAGAACTAAACCCAGCTAAAAGGGGAAATTTTTGCATCTTGACAAAACCATGTTGAGCTGCTGGGTGGGGAAGGGGGGGCATATTCATAGTAGGTGTATCCTAGGTTAATTCTAAATTGTAATCTTACAATATAGCTGTCCTGAATTTGTGGGCTACATGCAAAAGCAGAAATTGTTTTCCTTGCAAGGACAAACAGAATTGCATTAGTACCCCATTGAAACATGGTTTGTCCAGTTGCACTTTTGCTCTAAGTGAGGCTCTTTCTGGGTTAGATACAGAATTTTATTTTGTAAAATCAATAATACAAGAGTGTTATTCAAACTGTGTGGGACCCATAGCACACGTTTTATCTGGCCATTACCACATCCCAAAAGTCAACTACCACCCAGGATTTGCTTCATCCCAATGGCACATTTATTGCTGTGCATATTTAGCAATTAGACATAGTCTGCTTTTAAAGGGCCTGACCACCTCTGGATAGTGCCCTTCTTTTTTTCCCCCACCCCCTCGTGTAGCAGTTATTTCTTGTGTTATAAAAGTTTTGCACTTTTATTAGTTCACATTTGCAAATACTAATGTATTGTAAGTTTGGGTTTCTATTGTCTTTTTTGTGGTGGTGGTCAGATATAGTGTTGCTATACAGATTTACCATAACTGTGGAGCCCTCGTCCTTTGCACTGGAAATCAAGTACTCACAGAGTCCATTTTGGAGTAGGTTGGAAATAGAGCCCTATGTCTCCTATGAGGGACACTGGGACTTTCATCAACATAGAAGCGTGATGACGGGACCAATGATTTTAATTGCAGCATACTTCAAAACTGGGCCTACTTTGTGGGGTCTGATTTCTTCCCAGTGACCTCTACAACTCAGATAAGAATAAGCAAGGGTGTGAGGATTTGTTTGTAGAACTTTCCACTCAAAAGGTGGAATTATTTTTTAAAATGTAAATGAAATGTAATCACAACCTCTTGTCTGCACATCAGGAGCCTGTACTGTCCGTCCTGCACCGCCTCCCGCGGTGAATGGGCCTCGCCCCAGCCCCGCCCTGCCAGCATCTCATTATCAGCTGCATGGGAGAGCCAGGACGCCCCTCCCCACCCCTAAGAACCCGGCACTGCTTGTCACCAAGAAGATAGTGGACCGAGCCATCAGCTTGCAGAAGAGGGTAATATGTTAACTATCCAGCTGTGAACACTTTATAACCTACAATACAGAACACAATATAACGTCATTTATCTTGTTGGTTTGTAGGTGATATCTCAGAATGGAGCTCAGCTTCTGAATCACGGAGGTCAGTACCCACTTGCTGCATCGCTTACCAGCCACCAAAATGCTGCCAGGCCAGTAGCCAAACCAAGCACTAAGGTATGCCAAACTAGAGAGGACCCTGTGCGTGTTTACTTTGTGGGCAGTGGGATTACTGAGTGTGTAACAAGGGTTTACTGAGGGTGTGCCCGGTGATGTGCACCCAATTACACAACATCCATTCATTGGCAACATTTCGCCAGGTGTAATGATCAAAAACAGCATGAACAAGGGCTCTCTCAGATAATAAGTCAGTAATAAAAACAAACCGTATGTGTTAAACATCCAACAATATTTCCACTGAAATAGACTCTGCGTTCAGTAGTATGCAAATTAAATCAACTTCTTTCTCCAGAACCGAATCATAAAGTATAAACATTAACATAGTCTAATAACTAGTGTGCAATAAAATCACAACCTGTATGGAAAACATTTCTCCTTTACCAACACAGCTGTGTGTATTTAACAGGATAAAAGATCCATAGTGAAATGTGGAAGCCAAAAATTGGGACGACTGCAAAAATCCTGGTGAATCCCCTTTCTGATTGCACTCATATGAATTAAACAGCATATAAAAGAGAGATATACAGTATTTGCTGCCTGACATTCAGTTCAAGACCGTGCAATGACAAAGGGGATTCACCATGATTTTTGGATTGTTTATTTTGTCTTGTTGAGTACACGCATGTGTACTTAACAGTGCATCCAGATATCTTGTAATGGTATTGTTGGTATAACACGTTTGTTACTACAGGGTATTGTGTTTCTATTTGTTTATTCTTTTTATTATGTTGTCTGAAGAAGTCGATTCATTGCATATGGGTTTGAAGAAATAAAAAGTTGATCGCAGAGTTATACCACAAGGTTTCATTTACATACTACTGAACATGGAGATCATTCCAGTGGAAACACTGACGGACGTTTATCACATTGTTGGTACCAGCGATGGACAACCTCTTGTTCTTCATCCAACCTTTAGCAAGGCAGAGATTAAAATGTGCGGACAGATTTAGAGTTGGTTGAGGGCGTGGTCTAGCTCAGCTCTAAATTGCTGTGTGAAAATAAAGCTGACCAGTGTTTGTGCGCTACATGAAAATGCAGCCAGTATTTTCCTTGCATGCAAAAGATAAATGCATTTGCGACCCCTTGCGTCGCAACATGGTTTGTTCAGGGGCACGGTTTTTCCTTCGCTCTCCTCCTAACTAGAAGCGCCCTTGGTTTTTTGGCGAGCTACTGCTCTCTGCATTCCTTACTGGTTGAGAGCATAGAGAGCATTGAGGGATACGAAACGTTAGGAGATTACATTTACTTTTTCAAATAAATATTAT